>NW_028323232.1:55255-80294 GCF_984573655.1 Nuphar pumila | reverse complement strand
ACACGTGTGCGATGCAAGCCCACTGGACAGGGACGGATCAACAAACTGCAACTTTGAATGTCTCCAGAACTGGAGAAAGAGCCCCCAATGTGCGAGGTTTTGAGTTCCATGTCTAGAAATTTGGTGTACACAGAGAGAATGGATGCCTCATAGGAGAGTATTTATCGCGTGTGCAGCATGTAAACATCACCCTCCAATGAGGTCCAATGAGGCTCAGGATGAGGTGACTATGCACGTATCCATAGGCTGGTGAGTGCATAATCAGAACTCGGGACAACATAATTGACGCAAAGAGAACAAAGGTAGGAACTCTGGAGCCGAAGTGCGGCGCATGCGATGAGACGAGTTCTCTCGGGTCGGTGCAAGTGTAAGCACACGCCTGATAGGGCGTCCGTGGAACTCCCCCTGCAACTCCTGCAAATCATCTGCATGCCCCATGGATAACCCAGGACGTTCGTTGGGAAGCATTGGCTTCCAGCTTTCCAAAAATCAATGTCGTGGGCAGGGGGGCGTACGCACCTCCCACCTACCCAGGGTGGTGATGTTGTGAAATGTCAACAGGGCTCACCTGTCCATGCAGACACAATGTTTGATCCGGCGCTATCATTTCTCATTGTGTTGCCTGGGTTACGCTGATAGGGGCAACACCAGATGGCTGCAGTCAACGAGACAGGGCCCAGATTCAGGAGACAAACACTATCAAACAGCTTGCGGCAAGCCACTCTTTCTCCATATTGCACGTGATTGCAGAGTGCGGGCTGATTTCGCACAAAAGCGGTGAAAGCACGTCTATGGGCATGTCTCTGGCGTCCGCTGCGCTCGTCATTTACCAGAGTTGCGGATGACAGCGTTGTCGGCCTAGCTAGAGCTGGCGTGTGGACGGGTCTAGACGATCACAAGGAGGGCCACCAACGTATTCAGCGTTTTCAAGCTGTGCCTAAGCCTTAGGCTAAGAGGTCATGAGAGCGTGAAAGGCATGTACCACGTGTTGGCGGGCTCTGTCAGGGCCCATCATGCGTGCAGTCAGACAGGCCCGTGTGGATGAGGTTTACGCGGCATGCTGCACCTGTCTCATCTGTCATCGTCTCTCAAGCCTCTTACAAGGATCTCACGTCCTCTCCCGCTCGGTTCGAATTCGGATAAGGGAGCAGACTTCGTCATGGGTTGTATACACGTGTCCAGCTTGCATCGATTACCTTGGACAACACGATATTGATGTCAATTTCCACTTCCATGCATGCAGTCTGGCCGCACACTGGACATCTCCATGTTTATTGGTCACAATATACTTTGCAGGGTTGCTGAACTTTTGCAGTCAGGGCAAGATGAGGACTTCCTCTAGTTCCTCGCTCAATAAAATGAACCCAGGAGACCAAAGCGCTATGAGCCGCTCGGCCAGCGGCGAACCCCTACATCGGGTCAATTCCACAGCAAGTGCCCGGTCCGGAATGCCTTCAATATTTCATACGGGGTGTGCTGCAATTTGTGCTTTACCACAGCCATCCCCATCATGCCATGTGCAGCAAACGGTATCCGGCAGTTGTTTGTTGCATGGAAGATACGTATTTTTTTATCCATGTTTGTGTGGTCGCATTGTCATGCAGCTGTAAATGATGTATGTGGCGTTCCAAGCGCGACCCTGAGAAGGTGCACATAGCTTTAAATGGCCTTGTTTCTGAAGGGCTTGCGAGGCAACCATTCAACAATACAAGTATAATGCATATGTTTCTTTCGACGTCGTTTACGTGCCGCCCATTTGCGCTCTTGTCAGTGTCTGCTAGGGTTGCGCTGCGTGTGTATATAAACCCTATGGTACCTAAACGCTCGGGTGCTCCGTCCGACAACAGCCCGCGCACGACTTTGGACCAAGCACATGCATCAACCGTAACGTGATGTCCAAATTATTCAAACTTGCTGACACAATTGCACGCGTTTCCTGCATAAGCTTGGAGAGCGTGGAGAGCGTTTACTACCAGTGTTGTGCACAAGGCTTGTCGACAGAAACCATGGCAACGACATGAGGTGCCTTGTCGTGCTGTGTTATACAACATGCACAAGGGACGAAATCTTGTGTGTCCACAATGCAGGGGTGTGAATGACGGCAAGCTGCAAGTGAACAGAGTGCACTGGCACACACATTGGGAGATTTACTTCCTGGATCCATTCCACACTCTGCTCAACGTATGGCACCTTATCTCTGTGATGTAGAATACTTGCCACACGATGATATTCGGATGACATACCTGCATGGTACGAGCAAACGTTGCATGCATTGGGGTGTTCCATGCATGCCATGGTTCTCATCCATATGGGTTGGTGAACTCCAGCCAGGTCAACATTATATTGAAAATCAGTCTGTCGCAACGGCTCTTGACTGAAAGACATTGCACAACCTGCTCGTACCTCATCACGTATACTTTGAGTGTGGCTGTGAAAATTGCTGTCAATGATGAGTATTGCAGCAGACTTGTGGACGTCGTTGAACATCAGCAGCCATTCAATTTTACCAAGCTGTGAATGAGCATGCTCAGGGCCTCGACGCCTAGGTACTTGCGGTATGATTGTCATGGGTGGACACTGAGGTAGGGATGGCTTGCAGATGCCGCCTTTGCGCTTCTACGTCTGCTTTTTCATGATATTCTTGCTGTCGGTGCGATTTCATGCGTAAAACACCAATGCTTCTTTTCATGCATCGCACGAGACGCGCTGTATAGGACCCTGGTGGCTGTAGATTTTTTCCTTCTATTGCGCCACGAACTATAGCGTGCTGCCCATCCAAGAGGAGGAGCTGATGAACTGTCTTGATCACGCATTGCATGAGCCATGGACTTTCTTTCTGTGATCCACGATCACAGCTCCATAACCTACGTCCCGGCTTCTGAGAGCCTGACACAAGACCCTTGCCTCGTTGTGAAACATGGTGATTTGCATTTTGCATATGGAGGTGCCGATGTCCATTGCAACAGCATGATCATTAGGGAATGTTCGCCATGATTGGGTGCAGATCACAATCCACAGAAGCAGATGTCATCGGGACATCGAAGGCTCAGCAACTGTGCATGCATGAGCTTCTCACGCTTGCGTTCAAGTTTGTCGTGTTCAGCCTACAGTACTGGACACTCAAACCAATTCACTCATATTTATCAAGTGGGAGTCTGTGCGCAGTACGCTGCTTTTGCACTGGTCTACCTTGTGAACTCCGACCAATGCATAGAAGGCATCCAGCATTTCGGCCATGCTTTTGAGTTCAGCGTGCAGACTGCTGCCACCATTGGTACGTTTCAGGAACAGACTTGAAATAAGTTCGTGCCCTGTTTGTCCAATGGCAAGCATTGCTTTGTCGGAATGAAGTTTTACCTCCATTTCTGTCCCCAAACTGGCAAGTTGCAGGCACATATGTGCACTTTTGTGATGCTGTGGCACATGGATTATGTGTATTGGCATGGTCCTACATTTTTGGCGTGTCATGTTGTGTGGCTGCCAGCTTGTGCATGACGCTCTGTGACCGATTGTTTCGGCATATGCTGAAACAATACCAACAACTGGTCACTCCTTTGGGAGCGTGACATCATTTTGGGAATTTTTTGGTGTACATGTATGATGTGTACCTGCAAAGGTATGCCTGCAAATTTGGCCTATTTTCTGTATATAACTTGGCGGTGAGTAAAAACTGTGACCGTGGCCGCCCATTTGTTGGCATTATTACCTTAACATACACTTGGGGAAACCGGAGGGCCCGAAGCACTAAGCGGGAGGAATGCTGGGTCCGGGACGCAAGATGCAGCATGAACAAGCAGCCTGAAGCACAACAGGAGCGCGGTGAGTAAAGCACCCTCAAAAACACGTAGATTCCCACGACCGTCGCTACAAAACGATCCCCATTGCCGTGTATTGAGTTTGT
This sequence comes from Nuphar pumila, assembly GCF_984573655.1. NCBI lineage: Eukaryota > Viridiplantae > Streptophyta > Magnoliopsida > Nymphaeales > Nymphaeaceae > Nuphar > Nuphar pumila. Next base: position 76,393 of record NW_028323232.1, on the reverse strand, counting down.
AAGAGGCTCTGTGTCCGTTGCAGGGTATGGAGGGTCGCTGTGCCCTAACCCAGACTGCGTGATCATCAACTCCTGCGTCACGTTGCAAACCATTGTGTCCCTGATGGTCGACTATTCCATGCTTGGTCTTGTTTACGCCAGGTGCGATTCCGCAAGTTTGAGGTGGAGCGGGCTTCACCTGCGACGCCCTGCCGTCCCGTGATTCCGTTTCAAGCAGTGACGCAAAGCTGAGGCGCAAAAGTATCGTTTACATTTGGCCGACATTCAGCTGAATGCTTGACATGTTCATAGCACGCTCTGCACAATGCACATCATGCCTATCCACCTTGGCAGAGTGCTTACGCATGACATGTGGGATGTACGACGCTACGTTCCATGTGCGCTTCTGAGCACGATATTGCAGGTTTCAACGCCTGATGAATGGCATTGTGTCTGTGCCTGGTGCTGAGATGGGTGTTGGGTGTACAGATTCTCCTGCCCTGCGGCGCGCACCACCTCGATCTGCTTCAGCACGCAGCTGACAATGCACACAGTGGGCAAGCACCTCATGCTGTCATTCCGCGTGGCCAATGCTCGGAAAAAGGAGATCCTGCAGCCCGAAATCCACGTCCTCATTGCCCTGGAAGACGAGCCCTCCATGGACGACGACATCGCTGCCAGCAATGGCCAAATTCTGCGTTTGCAGGTGCCGTTTTAAACCACAGCCCACAGCTATTTGTTGCTATCTGTTGCATGCGGCTGCCGTCAGCGGCCGTGGGGACACGTTACAAGATACGCATGGTCCTTTAGTGTGTGGCTCGTTTGCGGGTGCTTCGATGTTGCAAGCTACCTTTGCAGGCATGACATGGACGGGCTTTGCATTGTGCCGTCTGTACACACGTGTATCGCGGCAAGACAGCTGTGGGGACCTCATGGCATGCACGGGCCCGTGCGAGTCTTGCTCATTATTTGGTTGAGCACACATGCACTCCAAGTCAACCGATGAACTGATGATTTTGTGGCATAATCAATGATGAATGCAACACTTGGGAAGTACGTCCCGCAACATGGAGGTCTGCATACAATCTGCAACCTCACACTACGGCATGCACTGATGCCGTGGCCCAGTAGTGTGTTCCATGGTGCCCGTTGTGCCAAATTGCTTCGCCACGTTTGCAGCCGCAAAAGTGTGCTCAGATCTGTCCCAAGTGCTGCAGAACTTGAAGGTTCAGCTGACGAAAGAAGCACAGGCGTCTCTGTGGCTGGGGCTTCCTGCCACGGTATCTCACATCATCGATGAGTCGAGCCCTCTGGCAAGTATTTCTCTCGAGCATATGGCAGAACGGGGAATGCAGGTACTCACCCGTCCCGCCGCTCACTGCTATGCCCAAGAATGCATGCATTGCCATTTCTACCTTGCGTCAAACCATCAAATGTGGACGGATTTGTAGATTCGTTGATCGTCGTCAACATCTGACATCTATCACCTGGATAGCTGTTTGTGTGGCATGTACCAACCAGTCAAAATCGGATGTGTGCAGCTTCGTTCGAGTTGTGCAAGGGCTGCAACGCTATCACAGCCTTCCCTGCCAACCTTGCACATTTTGCCAAGAGTGAATGCGTGCAACCTGCAGTTGTTCTCATACTTCCATGCCAACATGTGGAGCTGGGTAGGGTTCCAGCACACGTGCGATTCTTTGCAATATGGTTCTCGACTTCCATTTGTGTCCCTTAAATTCATGCGTTTTTGGGCATCTGGACAACAAAAATGAGAGGGTCAGACGGAACACTGGTTCCTTGACAGCATAGGGCTGAAAGCAGACAGCTGTGCAGATTCTGGTGATGGTGGATGGCATCGACAAGATGACGTCCAATTGCATGCAAGCCCGCCACTCCTACACAGCCTTCGACATCGCGTTTGAGAACGACTTCCAGGAGGATCTGATCCGCCGGCTGCCAAATGGCCGCCTAACTGTGGACTTCAGCTGCTTTGAGGGCCCTCCTCACCGTCTCATTGTGTTCTCGCCTCTGCAAAGCCAACCTGTCCTCGCCAACTATCCTTCCCAGGATGGACTGGTCGAGGACGCATCGTATTCTGGCCTCTCAAGCGAGGACGCCGACCCGATTAATGTGAGCGACACTGGCAAAGGAACCTCAAAGAAGTTTGCGAGTTCCCTTACTGAGGCACTAGTCAGGTCGTCCCCTCCGGTGGACATCCCGCGCCCATCGGATCGAGAAGCGCTGTTGGACTCTGCCCTTCCTGTTTCTGACTCCCTCCGACAGAGTTTCAGCGGCGAGCGCACGCAGTTGGCACCCTCCGTCTTTGTGCCGATGTCTCCTGGCACCCGTCTGCCACCAGGCTCTCTCGTCTCGCAAGATGGTGCGGCTTTCATTTTGCCGCCATGTGAACGATTCACACGTGGGCAAGGCCATGGTTTCAGTGCTGCAAGGTGTAGTGTGGCAGATGGTGTGATGAGTGCCCAGTAGCTCACTGGCACTGTCGGTGCAATTGACAGCATGGGTTCGCCGCACTGCAAAACGGTCCAGCTTGACACGGCGGCGAAAGAAAAGCGTTGCACCTGGAGCTCTGCTATCACGTTGTGCTGCAGTGGCGGCAGATTACTGGGTTGTTGCGACTCATCTGTGTCTGCATGTGCAAACATAAGCTGCAATAGCCCAACTGCTCCGGCTGCCCAACTCGCCGCTCTGAAGGTTGTACAGGCAGGGGCTGACATGCATACCTTCCTTGTCCACTCAAGATGTATGGTGCAACCCAGATTGCTTGCAACATGTTTGCATTTGGGTTATGTGCTATGTCTTGCTAAACTTATGCTGATGTGCGGTCTGCTGCTCACTACGTGCAGACACACTGCGCAAGGGAACACTAGACACTTCGTGACATGCTGTGCACTTGCAGGTCGTTCACTCGCGCATTTGCCCTTCAGAAAGATCTCTGGCGTTCTTGCAGCCAATTCCTCAGGATCACAGCGTGACAGGTTGGATGCGGTGGATGAACATGTGACGATGCGCCACCCACGCCCGGAGGCATCCATGGAGCAGCAACAGTTGAGGGCGGACCTGATGCAGCTGTGTACAGACCTGTGCTTGACGAATTCAGTGGACGCATCTGTACAGGCACGGCTTGGCGATATCTATGCACGTCTGGCACAAACACCACTGTAGTGTAAACACCTGTGTCATTTTCTGTTTTGGCAGCATATACGTATGATTCCAGTGTGTTTCGTGGTTACATTGTTTCATCATTACTTCCAACACATTGTTTGTTCAGTCACTTCGAAGCCGAGTATGCAATGATCTTGGTGGTGAGACGTCATCACCGCGTCGCTCGTATTTCGTAGTCAAACTATGTATACGCGTGTGGCCCACTACATTGAGTTGCCATGTGTTCCATGGCGTCTGAAAAGACCTGCCAACACGGCCAACATTTGTTACAGTAATTGGATATATGCCATTTTGTATTACACGCGTGCGCTTTCAATTAAACGCGCACGCCTGTTTTCATGGTTTTCGAGAAATAAATTGGCCACTGTCATTTTTGATGAAAGCGGGAAATGTAACACAACGTTCAGACAGTGAGAGTTGCAAAGGTTTGTCGCTCATGAGCGCGCTTGCTTCACACTGCTAGGGGAATCGCTTCAGGAGCACTTCCGTGGAAGGTTGCAATGCTACAAAATGATTGGTAAACATGACGGAGTGCACAGGAGAATGCACCATGTGTATGCAATGGCTCAAAGGCGACCGCATCATTGGTCAGCAGTGGCTGGGATAGCCTTTGCTCCAGCTGCAATCACTAGTGCAGCTGCTGCTGATGCTGACCATACCCATGGTGATGTGTTTAGACAGCCAGAGCTGACCTCGCGCCTAAAGGTCCTGACACATGACATGACATCATAAAGTCTGAACAGGACACACTTTGCTATGGTCGTCCTTGGGGCGGACCCGGATTTTGTGCATGAACCCATATGTGTCTTTAAAGTTGAAAGCCTCATAAAAACCTAGACGCAACAGGATCAGGCGCAATTCACGAGTGACAAATTGATCTCGCCCTGAGATCATGGGATGTGCATACGTTTTGGGCCTTGGTTAGCAACACCACTAAGGTTAGACTATTGTTCCAAACATGCCAGGAAACCAGGCCATTGTGCAAGTTGCAGTAAACGGGCATGCTGGATAAAAGACAGGTCCTGCGATCATCTGATCTGAACATGGCAACCAGAGAAGTGACATGTTGCACTTGGTCTGGCTATCTTACACTTACTGCAGCAAAGTTGTATTTCAAACAAACTTTGCCACACTTGCCAACTTCAATACACCCTGTGACCCTGAAATTTACCAGAACACAATTGCAAGGCATGTTTAGCTATTCTTCAGATGAAGGCTGACAGGGGGACGCCATGGCCTCATCAGCTGCATCACCGACGGTAGCGGTCGTAGTCGCGGTCTGACCGGTCATACCGGTCATAGCGGTCACCACGTGCGTAACGATCGGAGGAGCCCCCACCATATCGTTCCCTCTCGTACCTGTCGCCACCCCTGTCATACCTGTCACCCCCCCTATCATACCTGTCATATCTGTCAGACCTGTCGTATCTGTCGCCCCCCCGGTCGCTGCGGCCACCACGACTGTACCCACTACTTCGCCCCTCAGACTCATCATTTATGCGACGGATGATCGCCATCATGAAGCCAGTCTTGCTTCGAACTCCATCGAGATTGGATGCACCGAACTTCTCTACGGCCTGCACTTGCCGAGGATGTCAGCGTCCCTGCCATGTTACGATGCCAATGCAATGTGTATCCCTGAAAGATCAACCATGTAGCAGCAAATCTACTGAAGGTGGGTCTTTCATTAAGGAGTTCAACACAGGAACTTTCTCGCATTGAAGTGTTCTTCTCCGACGAGTCAATGTGGGCATCATTCCTCAAAGAACCAACGAATGCCTTGGAGATGGGACCGGGACACAGTACAAATTGAAACCATGCTTCAGACGCACCTGTAATGCAAGGTCCGTGGACATGCCGTTCAATGCCGAGACGATGCGCTGGTCAAAGTCTTCTGTATACACTTTGCCATCGTCGACCAAGTCCCGAACCGCGTCCTCTACTTTAGGAGCCAGGTTCCTAATGTCACCCTTCCCCAAATCAGGGCCCTCCTCTTTGATGCGCTTCATGATGCTGAGGGTGAAGTTATTGAAGTTGCGGATGCGATCCAGGTTGGACTCGCTCAAGCGCTGTACGACATTGCTAGCGAGAGTTTGGCCCATCTCTGCATGCCAGGTTATATAAGAGATGTGAAAAGGCTTACAAGAAAGCACTCCTCACTTGTTTGTAAATGTGCAAATTCAAGTAGCACGCTCAATAAAAACGACCAATGGCAAGAGCCTGAACATTTCGCCAGAACATCATGCATCCAGTCAGACTTTTCCATGCTACCAGCTACTCAGGCATGTGGCCAACCCCGGGTGCAAAGCATTGTTCATCGCAAGGATGCCCCATGCACCATGTCCACTCAGTCAACATCCCAAATACAACATGTCGCTAAGCAAGAGTGTGCCATGGGCAGTCCACTGCAGAGCGAGCAGGTGGTGGCCAAAAAACTCACCGTCCAGCTGGTCCCATGTGCTCTCATTGAGATCCGCCCGGGACATGCGGTTGTCTTCCAGAATGTCAAGAAGCTTGTTCTGCACACGAGGCACACCAGGCTGAGAAGGCTGCACATGCCAAACCCTGACTCGAATCACAAGTGCCACATCACCTACGGCTGCAACGTTCTTTGTAGGACACACTTATGGCATGTAGAATCCAAAGCAGCTTGGGTACTTGATGTACTGCCCATTCAGGTTAGAACATGGCAGTCACGGAACCCCTGCACCAACAACAGAAACATACCTTCCAGTCGAAAACTATTGCATCTTTACTTCCTGCAAGAAGAAATTACACGTTAGAAATTGATGAATTCAACATGTCGATGTCTACATCGCCCCACCGAGACTGTTTCCCCGAAACATTTGAACAGGATGACTAGCCGCATGGCACTCCCAGAAGCTGGACAAGCTCCCTTTACCATGCGATACAGCTACACCCTTTCGGCACATTTGCGATGTTCAGCCACAGTGGTACAAGCTGCGTGCCGGACAACGTGCCCACTGGCCGATGCACTCCCTAGCGAGGTGATGCGATTGGACTTTAGAAGGCGCACGGACTCTAAACCATGAGCTGGCGACGCGACCGACGAGGCTTTATGTAATGAGGGACTTACACACTGGCCACGGTGACGCTGCAAATTTCTCGGTGAGGGACTCACGAAGAGGCTGCTCAAGCAGCTCTTTGAGACAGCGGTCAGCGGCTACAGATGTGCGGTTCGCGGCTATGATACCTTGAATGCTGCATCAACTGCTGCGCTGCTATCGTGACGGTGCGGCATGCAACTGGCCGGGGCCCTAATTGGAGCCATGTGGTCGCTGCATGTTGTCCGGGCACCATCTTGCAAGCGGCTTGACTGATGGCGTAGGCAGCTTTGCACTTTGCAGAAACACATTATCCGAACTGTAAGAAGAATGCATCGAACAACGAAGAGAGACACACAAGCAGGCAAAATTCCTCGTGCAAACTGCCGCGCTACAGCACAGCTCGCTTCATAGTTGAGGCAACACATTCAAGAAATGAAAGAATGATACAAGCAGTCAGACGTGATCTTACTTGGGCTGTCTGCTTCGGGCTTGACAACTGGGGACCTCGACCGGGACCTGCAAAGATGTGAAAGAACAGGTTACGACCGCAGCCGCAGCGCCGGGTGAGTGCAACGAAACTCGGCGATCAGCATGTAGCCACCTCAAGTTACCTGTCTCGACTATCGGGTGACCTGGTCATGTTCAACAGATGTCTTCAAGGGTGCGAGGACTTGCTCAGCTGCTGCGAGCACAGTAGCTAGGAACTGAAGGAAGAAGCACCAGACAAAGTGCAGACGAAACCATCAAGACTAATTTTTGATATGCAAGCAACCTCTTGTAACAGGTCACAAAAAGTCTAACACGACGGTTCGCAAGCAAATTCAGCTATTCGAAAAATAATTTGAAATGTTTCGTGTTGTCACGTGACAAATCGACTCGTCACGCCCTTCTTGAACGCTGTTCTGTAGCCTATACAGTACGAGTTGGCGCGGTGGGCGGTGTGGCGTCCTCTTCTGTTAGCACTTGTCGGGAACGCAGCGCCGCTGGTAGTGAGTATAGATGATGAGTGCATCTGGCCACCACAAACCCCTGATACGCCCATCAAATGCGGAGGACTGGGACCCAATCGCTGATTTAACAACTTGCGGCGCCGTTTATGAGCAGTTGGAGGAATGTTTGGCTGAGAATGGTAGGCAATGGAGTAGATGTCAAGCTGGTAAGCAGAACATGTGTTTACGTGATCACTTCAAAGTCATCAGTGTCAGAATGTCTTGTACTCGTTCCTGGCCGGCCTGGGTAACAGACGCAAGCATACAAATGACCTTGAGTTGGTTCTGTCCTCACGGGTGGAAATGTTCCACCCCTCACCAATACACGAACGTTTTCTAGTGAATTGTCATGAACATAGTCGAGCATTGATGAGCAGGAACGTGTTTGTGCACTTCTGCTTTCCGGGCACATATTTCCCTTCTAGAATCCCGTTGCGCGTAATATTGTCCATGCAAATTAATGCATGAGTCCCTCAGCAGGATTGTGCCAGCTGCAATGCACTTCAGCCACGCCATCACACAAGTGCACAGCCGCACAAACTGAGAGTTTGCCTGACTGCATCAGGTTCCCACAGACACTGGCGAAAGGTGGTTGCGGGTGAGCCATTTTCGGGCGCTACAGCTTGTAAAAGCACTAGGCACTCATGTGGGCCTGTGCCGCAAATGCCTCGGTACCTTGGTGGGGTCATGCCCAGCTGGAGTATCTCACCAGTGATAACACCTTTGGTGAAATCATCGGTGCAAGTACGGCTGTATGATGTCGTTGGATCAGATCCATTTCTGTCAGCTTGACGTTGAAGCCCCCGTGCAGAGGTACAACAACTGAAGAAATGCATGCATGCGCAAAAGGAATACAACGAAGCTTTGCAAGGAAGCAGCAAGTCCCATGATGGAACATCCAGCGCAACGTTTGATAGTCGGTGGTCCCGGTAGGGATGAGATTGAACAGTTGGCTTTTAGTTCGCTAACTTGCTTTTGCAAAGGCCTCTGCTGCAGAGGCTGGAACTGCAATCCTTTGAAGATGACAGCGCGGAATATGCCCGGGGAACCAAGACATCTCCTGTTACAGCTGCCATTCTCACCTACTGGTGCATCTCATTCATGGCTGGTGCAAATTATGGAAGAACTCGCAGGCAACTGATATGCTGTGCCATGCGGGCCGCGCTCCAAACGGCCTTGCCAGCCATGGCTTCGCACAGCCCAATTTCACATGACTGTGCCTCCCTTTTCTTGCAAGCAGAATGGACGCTGAGGACCCGTTGTGACTGTGAAATATGTACAACCGTTGTGTGAGGGTAGTATGCTGACTTTTTGTAATACATTTCTGATTTCCATGATGACTTGGCCAGCGTGACCTGAAGTTATGTGAGCAATGTGGCTGGCTTGCTTGTATTCTTTGCACCACAGAATTACCGACATGGGCCTTTGCATTCCTCAACCTGGCAGAGCACAACGCATTGGGTCAAAGTGGTCGTTATTGTTTAGGCATCTGTTCATTGAGGGCATGCGGCTTCATTCGGTCTTGGTGACCGGATTCTGTTCCTCCCCTGATCATGCCAGCCTACTTCAGGTAGGGCATAAGTGGGGTCAATTTTTGGAGGGTCGTTGTGCTTAAAAATCCAGTACTGATCAATACTCTTTGTCTGTTTTCAACAGGTGAACCCATTGCTCAACGTTCGGCCACTACCAAGTTGATCAATAACGTTAAATACACAACGTATTCAAGTGCAAGCATGTGGCGACATGATCAATGACATCAAAACGTTGCATCGTACTGGCAACAAATGACTCGCTCAATAAAGCTGCAATCGAAGCGCCAGTCACGCTGCTGGAGTAACAGCTTTCGTCTGCACAGTGTACCACCGATCATGGCTGAGGGCGCGTTTGGACCACATACACCTTGCTGCCCACAAGCGCCCCCTCGATGTCCTGTGGCCCACCAAACATATCCTCAAGCATCACCCCAATCTTGCACAACTTTTGCGCCAGCTCAGTGCGACTCTCGGTGCTGGTGCTTAGCTTCTGCGTGCTGTAGTCCACCACTTTCATGGTTACCTTGCCTGCCACGGCCGTTGCTACTGCACCATCATTGGCATCCGACGTGGTCCAGTAAATACTTGCACCGGGCTCCACAAAGCGCTCCCCGTCACCAGGCATGTACGCTTCACTGAAGTTGGCGAACGCAAGGGTGGTCACCTTGCCCGAGGACTTGTCAATCGTCATGCGCCAAGCAGATCCACTAGTTCCGGACGCCAAAATTTCACCCATGCCTGGCGCAACCTCGGCGTAGAGGGAGGAGGCGCCTCTGTCAGGCTCGGAGTCGCCCATGATGTTGCGGGTGTGCAGTACGAAGCAAGTGTCCGGCGCCAACATCTCCTACAGAAACGATGCGAATGGTACCACGGGTTTGGGATCAGGCGTGCTCCATTACCATTGAGTCTCTCATACAGGGAACAGCACCTGTGCCTTAATAACAATGCTTGCTTGAAAGGTTCTTTTCTATGCGTAGTTCTAGAAATGTTTGATTATATGCTTGCTCGCAACAAAAAGACTTCTCACTCCCCTTGCTTTTCATACAAATGCTTCAGAGATGAATGCCTCAAATGGATAGAAGTGTTTGGCAACAATGATGTGAATGTTGCGATCTCTGGGGCAACTGTGTGAGCTGCTGATACATTCACATCAGTGTCGGCACTCACACTGCTATAACAAATTCGTTAGCTTGTAGTTTTGTGAACAACACAGGTTCTTCTTAAAAACACCAGGAGCGGCGCACCTGGAACGCCACACAGCCCACATCACAGGGACATCACAGCGTCCTGACAGGACATGACAGGTGATTGGAGGTGATGCTGGGTCACACCTGCACAAGCACTGCCATGCATGCATCCTTCTGCGCGACGTTTGCGGCACGGCGGCTCAGCACAGCGCGCTGCGTGAACAGTGAAGCCCAAACCTTGACAATGCCCTGGCACAGGCTCTCAGACGAACCGAGCTCCAGGTTGGGGATACTGTCGTAAAGTCCCGCGCCGGACATGCCTGCAAGGTCCTCCACATTGGCAGAGGAGCGCGCGATGACGATGGATGCGCCAGGAATCTCCTTTTGCAGGGCTGCAAGTGTGGCGGCGTCTGGCAGGCACTGCATCACAAGGCTCTGCATTTCGTCGCACACTGGCTGCAGCGCATCCACGGGGCAGGTCTCCATCTTCTTCAGGAGCTCGTCAAACACCGACGTCTTGCCAGCTGCCTTCACTGCCACCTCCATGCAGCCAAATGGCAGCACTGCACCTGTGGCCGCAGAGAACGCTGCACCTGCACGTTGTAAGCTCTTCAGGATCGACATCGATTTGCAGGGACTGCTTGTGAAAGCAAGCGTGCCTGCCCCATCAGGCAAAGAAAATCTGTCCTGGTGGGGGTATGAATGGGACAGACATGGCTGCATGCACATTGAGTTGCGCCTGCAATGCATGTGTATGTCACAGCAGTCTTCGCACACTTGCTTTGACGAGGGATAAGGAGTGAGCGCAAAGAAGAGTTTCTTGTGGCATCATGCCTGGCCCTTTCACAGCTGATTTGGCTGTCATATTTACTGATATGACTCTTGCACCCTAGAAATGAGGCGCTTTTCTGAGGCATGAAAGGTTTCTGGTGTTTGTCGATGTGCATTGACCGGTCACAACAAACTATGCTTGCCGACGAAGCTTGTGCCCCGGAGTTGCCAACTCACACCATGCCATGCGATTGCAGACATGAACATGATAACTTGGCGCATCTCCGCTGATGAAGCGCTTTCTCAATGTGATGAGTCCTGGCACTAAGCTGTCCAAAACCGATCCCTAAAGGGCAAACAGCAATGTGACCACACGACCAAAGCCCGCACCTGGAGCAGCATTGGTGGCGGCCTGTGCCAGTTTGGCACACGCAGAAGCTTTGGCGCCGCAGTCCGCAGTTGTTGCATCACGAAGGGGCACTACCGTGGCCTTTGTCACCTTCTCGACTCCGGTTACCGGCGCCACTGCGCTTGCAGGTTTGCTGCCGTTGCTGGAGTTTGTTTCAGCAGGCGCGCTGGAGCTGGACGCTGGCTTGAATGTCACTTGCGATGCGTCGGCGACAAGCTCGACTTGCTTGCCCATAAGCGGCCTCACGGTTGCGTCGATGACTTCCCGGGTGGTGCACGTCACGAATGTGACGCGCTCCTGTCGCGCACGCACGCCCAGGTGACTCAGGTGCGGGAGATCTTGGCAGAGAATGACGCCACGGATATTCTTTCCAGCAGTCGCAACCTGCACCGCTTTGCACAGCCGGTCAATCATACTCTTACTTGGGAGTCGCACGCATCTGTGTCATTGAGACGGTGACACTTGCAGCTGCACAATGCGTCATGGCAACGATGTTGAAGTTAGTCATCGATTAGTACAAGATGCATGTATGGTGATACTATCTCTCTGTGTAAAAAAACACAAGATACATCACCTTCAGGTTGGGCTTTCGGATGTAATCAGCAGGCTGGGTGGCTTGCATATCGACTCGCACTGCTCGTGGTGGCAACAAATCACATTGTCAGCAATTCATTGCATCCTTTGCTTTGCTCAAGGCGACTGAAACCACACCTCTTCGTCACCATCCGCTCGATCCACGAGCAACACGCAGGGCCGACCGCCGGCAAGTTCTTTTCCGGCTTTGATCTGCTCCACAGCAACCAGCTCCCCAATTGCTGAACCTGTAACCAGAGGGTCAAACTCCCCACAGCCGAGGATACTGCGCGCGGCTTTTAGCAGCGTTGTAGTCAGCTTGGACAGCTGGAAGGCAACGTTGGCCCTGCAAGCATCAAGAAATGAGGAGCATAAGGCTTCTGCAAGTTGATTTAGGAGGATTGACCTGCTACCATGTATAAAAAGTGCTCTATGCCATACTGACACACCGAGGCAAGTGAGTGCGGCTCTTCACTGTTCTCTTGCTGACACACCGAGGCAAGTGATAGCGGCTGTTCATCACTTGTGCACTTCTTTCCAGGACGCATGGCTTAATCTTTCCGCAACTGACGCCCAGACAACAAGACATTGACCACACCATTCTTGGCATGATGTGCAACATCTGTTGAGTGCCATCGCTTCAGACACAATTTTCGTGGTGCTGATCGTCGCAGAGGACAGCATGGTCGAACCTGATCTCGGCTTCTGTGAAAACCTGCTGCACCTCCTGGGGCATTCCCAGGGCCTGGCCAAGGCGGATGGCTGGTTTTGAGAAGGTGTCCAGCATGACCTGGGCGTATTCATCAGTCAACCGCTTCGTCCGCTCCAAGGATGCCTTCAGCCGCATTACTTGGTCCTGAATCCAACAACGCCTTGTTCAATACTCAGCAAACGCAACTGCTTGTCGACTGTAGCACCTTGGCAATACATTTACAACGCTCAGTGAACCATGAGACCTTATGCTCAGGTATTATGGAGTGCAACGAAACCAAATTCTATGGATGCACGAAAGCTACGACGCGGCGTCGTGTAACATTTGGTGGCACGAAGAGGTAAGGCTGAGGAGGGACCATACTGTTGCTCCGCCACCAAAAAGAGTGCCATTGTGAATGGGTTTACCATCACATATGGTCACATGACGGGCACTATGTGCCACCAAGTATTACACGCCATGGGCGATACTAGAGTGAGGAAGACTGCACGGGCATGCGTACTCTGTCTCCAGTGACACCCAGCTTCTGCCAAGTCTCCAGCTCGGTCTCAACGGCAAAACACTCGGAGGGTTTCCAGCCGGACAGACCGCAGTTGCGGATCGAGAGCACCATGGCGCCTATCGGCTGCGCCCATGCCTCCTCGCGTGCACCCACCAGGAAAGTCGAACCACCCTGCTCATCGAGCAAATTGATCACCCTGGAGAGCGTCACGTATGCATAGTCCTCGCAGCGCATCTCCGCCAAACGAGCGCGCTGCCGCATGGCCATTGCGGATTCTGGGGCGTCGTTGCGCAGTCCGCTCGACAGCTTAGACATGAGAGTAGCTCGGACCTGCGCGGGCGGTGATTGCCTCAGGGCATGCCCTTTTGAAAGTTCGGCAATCAAACCATCCATATCTTTGACTCCTCAAACCTCCACGGAGCATGTTTTTTGCACTGTAGAACTTTCCTACGACATGCGCGCTCCTCGAAACATTTAGCGATACGTATGTGTGCTCTAGTCTGAGCAGAGCATGTCTTTCTATGCAAGTTATAAGGTATCTTTGACTCGTACGTTCTGCACCTGCTTGACATCCTATCTGTCCCTGCTACATGGCTAGATAGCTGCCTCACAAGTGAACCGCCTGAGGTTTTGTGAATTGACATGCTAAGGCTCTGTAAATGTCACACGAGTACTTCTTCAGACTTGAGGCCTCATACACTACCGGCTATATGGAACATAATACTTCTTCCATGTGTACAATTTGTCAGCCATTGAGTGTGTCTACCTAGTGGCATCCATAACATGATCATTTCAAGAACGTTACAAACCTGGATTCTTCACTTTCTATGTCACAACAACAATCCAAATGAAATATGATAAGAGAAGGAGAGAGAACAAAAGGCCAGAGTGTCACAAGTTGAGGGTAGCCCTTCAGGCGCACAGCCGAGTAGATATCTCATACTGCAACTCACCCCTTGGTACCTCGGCTCTCCTCATGCCATGTGCATGAGTGACATACGGTTCGTCTCATGCACTTGCTTTGACATTGAAATGGCCCTATGTCTGGTGCCCACAGGAAGTGAATTGTTGAGTATACCAAAAATGTGGTCTTGAAAAAAGATGCATCGTCATGATACCAACGAGGATGTTTTTCCTTGCTTGCCACACTAACTGAGGGTGCAGTAGAGGAAAGCAATGTGCGGCAAGAGCGCGCACCGTGGTAAGCTTGTGCAGCACGTCCATGACAAGGTTCATGTCAGCAGACGCGCCGGCGTTGTCCACTTTAGCCTTTGCCTCGAAGAAACGTTGCAGGGCGACACGTTCGTTGTCATCCATGGCTGGCTGCACGGCTTCGAGCATGAATGTGAGGCTACCCGCACTGAAGAAGTCTCGCAGCTCTTCCGTGAAGATCTTGAACTCCTTGACGAACGAGTCGTTGAATTCTCCTGGGTTGCGGGTCACCTTCTCCAGCATCAACTCGGTGGCGACGAGATCCTCTGGCCCAGCATTCCTGCATCAACGGAACCAGCTCAGGAAACTGAATGAGGTTACAGGGTACTAAGCTCATATCTCGAGGTACCAGGCTAGCAGCTTGGATCACGCATCTAGGAATGGGACCAAAACGTGTCTAAGCAACGCAAGTGCCTGGGAACGCTGAAAGGACAGAATGGGAGCGGCTCCTGATGCCCAAACCAATCATCTAGCACAGGCGAGAGCGGACAACCCTGATTGGCAGAAAATAACAACAACTTCTGGTTGTCACAAAATATCCCCGAACCCAAGTCAAGAATACTATCAACGTGGAACCCACAGATCCGGGAAGTTGCGGTGCAAGTAGCATCAGCAGTCGCTGCATCACCAGCCCAACTCCTAGTCTCCTGGCTTTAACCCACAGCAGCATACTGGAAGCAAGATGTGGCAACAACAAACATCATTCAGGCATTGTCATCGATGCCCAGTCATTGCATACAGTCGCCATGCAAGGCACATCGGATCACCAGCGTTTGCAACGGAGAAAATTCAAGCTGCATCATGAGGTAATGCGTATGCGTGCTTGCCACAAGGGCCTTGTCAAGGCAAAGACGGTCGTTATCTGCAGGCATCATTCGCTGCACCTTGCAAGTCAGACGCACCTGTGGAGCTTGTTCTGCAGCGTGTGCTTGATTTCAGCCTTGAGATCCCTCGGGATGTCGTTACGATGTGCAATGTCACGGATCCGGGTAAGGGGCACCGTGGCCGTGAACGCCTCACTGAATGAGGGCAACTTGGCGACCATTTTGCGAGCCACGAGGCGCTCTAAGGGTGTTTTGCGATGGTCTCCAGACACCCACTCCACGCTGCGGAACATGACCTTGGAGAGCTCGGCATGGCGGTTGGGCCGGAAATGGCCACCCCCTTCTACACACTGGATGCTGCCAGTAGAAATCCAGGAAAGGTAGATGTACAGTGGAGCTAGGGCATCCAGACTGGGCCGCATGTCCGTCGACTTGTCGACAACCAAACCCTTTGCGACCTCCAGTTTTTGAAGCCAGCTGAACACCACGCATGGATGTCAATGTAGTGAGCAGCCAATTGATGAGCAGCAATATGAACTGGCATGACTTCATATCAATGCAGTAAGCATCCAAAAAAGCAGGCAACAACCCCTGAATTGGTGAAATGACGTCTCGCGATCATGGCGACGCTTACTAACGGAGGACAGCCCTGCAGACAGCAAGATTGGTCTCCTCGGCAAACTTACGCGCATTCGAGATTGCGTAACAAAAGGTTTCCTGTGGTCAAATGACAGCGCGGCTGGCAACAGGAAAGACGACACTCACCTTCCACTTCGTTCGTCACCTTTCACCAGGTCAAGGATGGGACCTTCAAGGCCATCCTTGTTCCATACTCCACGCCTTTCTTTGGTGTGGTCGTTACCGCGCATGAAGTTGATATCCTTGCCTTGCCATTTGGTGTGGGGGAGTCGGTCATCAGAGTATGTGGCGCCGTTGGAGTTCGCCGGCTCCAAGTCGCCTTCAGACGATGTCCCATTCGATTCGGCATCTTTTGGTGCAGAGTTCTTGTTCTCATGTGTTTTACCCCACTCCATGTGAATCGCGACATCCGTGGAGTCAACACGGATCTTCCTGTTGTCCCCGTTCTCCCACTGTGTCTCACCGTGACCGCTTACTTGCACCACTTTGAACTCCACGTCAGAATCGTTAGGAATTTCCACAGAGCCTGTCCATAAATCATCCTTGTTCCATTGCAGAACTGCTGCTCCGTCCACTTTCCAGGAACCAAGCGGCTTGGGATCACCCACCACAATTACCTTGTCTCCCCAGCCGACCTGCTTCTTGACAGAAAACGACACCTGGGCGTGGCGAATGACGGACATTCGGCGTGTCCCAAGGGATCTGCATGTGATACACAATTAAATGAGCCCTTTGATCAACACCAGAGAGAAAAATGCTTATAGCGTTGCACTTTGAACATGTGTGAACCCTCATGGAATCCAGTCAAACAACAAGCACAGGCACACATATGTGCACATAAGTAAGCATGTACGTATATCGTTGTGATGAGCACACCTACGAATTCCCAATAAACCATGGTTGTGCCCAAGCATGGTCGTTCACTTCTTGGAATAGTCTCGGAACTACCAATCACAAGCAGCACTGTCCTGAAACAACAGTGCCATGCACGCAAAGAGTGGTAAATTGCGAAGACCTTCCGTATATATGCTGCGCTGGAACGTTTGAACGGGATCGCGGCGACCTTGAATTGAAATGGTCAAGTCTTCGTGAACGCTGTCGGTAGATAGACAACCCCTATAATTGTCACATTACGCCCGCACACTGCCGATTCCGATGTAGTAACGGGCTTAAAAAAACGCCCAAGCGCTCAAGAGAACGACGCAAATACGCTTTGCTCCTTGGGGCATGGGCAATCTGCACTCGCGAGCTCCATGCCTTTACAGGGGTTAGCGCGAAATAATGGACGCCTGTTTATGGCTCACGAACACAACTGCAAGCCTGAAGCACCTCGCCGCATGAACAATCATCATCTCAGTACAGTTGCTGCTGCACGTTCAGCCGTGGTCGCCGCACCATCAACCACAGCGTAATAAAGTAGTCGGCTACATGCTGGCGTACCTGCCATGCAGTTTGTTGTCGTCATGGGCGTGAGTGGAAGTGGCAAGTCATCTGTTGTGAAGGCACTTGGCGAGCGTGCACGTGCAATTTGTCCAGTGCGAGTGATTACCCTGGACGCTGATGGCTTTCATTCCGACGAGAGGAAATTGAAAATGCAAGCAGGTGTGACATGTCTGTGCTCGCCGCTGTCAATGATCTATCACGTGCGCGTTGCCATGTCTTTGAAATACTGAGGGACCACTGTACATGCATGTGACTTGTATCTACATCTGGCCATCTAGAGCTGCTTCTTTCAAGCAAGCTACTTGCTTCCCTTCGTCGTGGTGCAGTGCGAGAGAGGTAGCGACTGGCCTCCCTTGAGCAAGCTAGTGTCGTCGAGGCACTGTTCCGGGCGCGGTAGTAAGGAGTGTAGCACGTAGCAGGATGGGACAGTTGAGCTCATTGTATTCTCTGCAGGTGTGCCATTGACGGACGCAGACCGTTGGCCATGGTTGCATGCCATGCACTCCCATGTCTTGCGAGTTGAAGAGGAACACAGTCTCACAGAGCCGCGGTCCCCAGGCTTATTGACCATATTGGCCTGTTCTGCGTTGAAAACGGCTTACAGACGATTTCTTATGGATGCCCACCCGCCAGGTGTCATCAAACATTTTATTTATCTCAGAGGCTCCCCGGCAGTCCTCGCGACGAGACTAAACGGCAGGGAGGGCCACTTCATGAACCCCTGTCTTCTTGAAAGCCAGCTCTTGGCATTGGAAGAGCCTAGCATTGATGAGGGGAATTACCTAGTCACTGTGGTTGACATTGATTGTGGTTTGGACGCCACTGTAGATCGCATCATCAGTGGATTGCGCTCCAGCGGGAGTTGGTGGTTGTAAGCTGCGGGCGCAGCCATGATGAGGCTGCAGCTTGGATTACTCAAGATGATTTTGTTTAGATTCAGGAACAGTCATCTTATCTGGATATGCCTGAGCTACTTCTAGAATTCCATACTCGCACGTCCACGCTGTGCTTGCTTTGACCATCTGCCATGTATGGATCGACTCTGATTCTTCGGCTTCAGAGTCCAGTGTACGATCTGGATGTTGTGCGTTGCTACCTGTAATATTTGGTTTTCCAACATGACACTTGACTCTCATGGGTTGAGCATGTCGTGATGCTCGGAGGGTGGGATGATGCCGTATAGAGACAATTAGCTATCAGGTCAGATAGGACCAGGATGTCGATTCTCGAGCAAACGTGTCCTGAATGACTGTAGAGCCAAAGACATCCAGACATGTCAAGCGCTTTGTGCATGAACTGGTGGGAGCTCCTCGGCATGATGCAGACCGTTTAGTAGGTTGGATGATGTCAATGATGCCCTCAACACTCTCATTGGTGCAACCCTGTGCTGCCAACTGAAGCCAGCACAGGAGCACCGAGGGAGACAGTAGAGGACACTGGAACATGTCATTAGTGAACTTCAAGCATGTGCAGCGCCTCCACGTGTGTAACCATCTGCCTGCCGCATTCAGCGTTATACACAGGCGCAAACTGGCCAGACTTGGACACATGCTCCGCGTTTCCCAAAAGGCATGGACGTCAGGGAATGCAGCTTACTGTGCTCCACCTGGCGAAACTCGTTAAACACTCCAGATAAAACTTGGCCTCGTTTGCCGAGTGTATCCCGAATCAAGGGCCCAGTCCATGGGATCCCAGTCCAACAGCCCAGTACCTGAGCGCAAAGGGGAGGAAGGGTGCGGGCCTGCAAACGCCCAGCTTGGGGGTTATTTGGACCATCACGAGGAGGATTGGTGCAACCACGGCAGGTCACCGTTGAGGCCTTGCGCCCTAACATAGATGGTGAATTCGCGCACCAGCACGAATATCAGGACGCCGTATGGCCACAAGACGAGCTTGCAGCAGGGTCATTGATGGCTAGGAAGGTAAAGCTGAAAGCTCGTGTGACTGAACTTGAGGCTCGTCTTGAGGCGATGACTCAGGACCGCTCTGCTACAACTGCCTCGAGTGGGGTCACATACTAAATGATCGCACCAATCGCTCCGTTGCACAAGGGTTCTCGATCCATTTTGACCCGGCTGCCGATGTCCATGATGCACACGTCGTCGTCTTGAATCAGCAACGGAAAATCGTGCTCACTGCTACTCACAGGGCGGGCATGTATTGGCTGGACGAGGCGCATCATGCATGCCACTCAGCCATCGCCGACGCACGGGCGCATGAAGCCGCAAGGTTGTGGCACAGGAGGTTGGGCCACACTGGTTTCAGCACATTGGCTGACCTGGCTCGTGCAGGAGCTCTAGGTGACGTTACCGCAGATCAAGTCATGCAGGCACATGAGCACGGCGCTTGCGAACCCTGTGCTGCCGGCAAGCTGGTCGCTGTCCCGCATCCGCCTCCCAGCCTGCACTCCGTCCGGTTGCTGCACCGCATCCGCATGGACTTGAACACTTTCGAAGTCGCCGCGGCAGGACACGGTGGCGCTCGCTATTTCGCCCCTTTCACAGACAAAGCCACCCGGTACACTCATATCGTCCTCCTGCGTCACAAGAGTGACACCGCGCAAACAGTGCGCGAGGTCATCGCGCGGTTCGAGACGCAGACTGACTCGCGCGTGCAGCAAGTTCGCCACGATCGCGGGGGTACATGGTGACAGCCAGCTTGCTGGCTTGGTACCAGTCCCGCGGCATCGAGTGCGAGCCCACTCCCCCGTACACCCCCCAGGCCAACGGCATCGCCGAGAGGGTCAACCGGACCCTCTTGGACACCATGCTGCCGATGTTGGCAGACGCGGGCCTCGGCAAGGAGCGCTGGGGTGATGCTGCTCTGTATGCCTGCGCCAAGAAAAACTCTGTGCCCTCAAAAGGGCAGTGCTGGGGGCAACGCCGCTGGAGGGGTTCTCGCAGCGTGCGGCGGATCTGTCATTGTTTCGAGTCTTTGGTTGCCGGGCTTGGGTCCAGGTGCCTCGCACTACCGGCAGGCGAAAGCTGGCGCCACGTGCGCTTCCAGGGCGTTTGTTGGGGTTTGCCACGGGCTGCACCCCTTCCAACATCTATCGCGTGCTCTTGGACGATGGGAGTGTCCGGGACTCTCAAACGGTGCTGTTCGACGAGCGTGGGCCGGCTCCGCATGTGATTCCTGGGCGCCCTCACGGAAGCATGCGCGCTCCTCCCAGTGGGGGAGACGACAGTGACGATGACACTGAGGAGGAGCCCGTGCGAGATGATGCAGAGCAGCCTGCGCTCGAGGGCGGGGAGCCGCCCGTCCAGCCTGCGCCCGTCGGCGAGCCGCCTGTCAGGGAGCAGCCCGTCGAGGAGCCGCCCGTCCACCCGGCAGTTCACGAAAGGGCTCGAGGGCGGGGAGCTGCCCGCGCGAGGACGAGGGGCCGAGCGTGACCTGCCGCAAACGCATGCGGGCCGCGCCCTGCATGTAAATGCCGGAGTGCCCCCGCCGCGCTATGGGCCCGGGGGCCCAAGCTCCAACACTGCGAGTGGAGAGCGCCACGTTCGTTGGGCGTCTCCACCAGCAGAAATCTCTTACAGCAAACGTAGTACTGCCGCGAAGAAGCGGAAGGGTGAACGACGCAAGGCAGCGAGGCTGCGAAAGGTGCAAGAACGAGCGAGCCGAGCCCCATGTACGCCGCCGCGCTCCATGGGCGGCACGGTTAGGGGAGCAGCCGGAGGCTGCGAAGGCCCCTTGGCCGCCTCGGCATGCAGCCCTTGCAGCCCTGCAAGGCAGCTGCGGCTGCCTCCGCGGAGTCCTCGAGTGACCAGGGTGAGGAGACGCCACCCTTTGTCGAGTTCGAGCCAAATCCCAAGTGGCAGAAGCACTATCCCGCCCTGACCCCGCGAAATGGCAGCAGGCGACTGACGAGGAGGTAGCTTGCAGTACGGGGTGTGGTCGCCTTGCGTTCTGCCAAAGGCAGGCCCTGCGCAGCCACTTCGTGCTCAAGCGCAAACGCGATGGCCGGTACAAAGCCCGCCTAGTTGCAGGCGGAGATCAGCAGCAACAGGGACTAGATTTTCAGGAGACTTTTGCCCTGTCTGCTCGTACCGCACCATGAGGATGATCCTGGCAACCGTGGCACACAAAGATCTCGAGCTCAGGCAATTTGATAT
>NW_028323232.1:0-55155 GCF_984573655.1 Nuphar pumila | reverse complement strand
CGTGTTGTCGTCTCTAGACCTCTTCTTTGACACCGGATGGTTTGACATGTAATATGCATGGCATTGACAGTTTCATGAGCGCCATCTTGCTGACGCATCTCTCGTGCACTTGCTTTGTGTTGTGCTTTCAACATTCATGAGCCACCGGCTCCAGGCATTCTGGCTGCCACGGAAGGAAGCGGCAACAACACTACGCACGTCCACATCATCAAAAACTCACCAAGGCAGCTACCCCTATGATGGGACGCATGCTTCATGAGTAAAAGTATGTTTTTGTCTCGCATTGCTGTCAGATCATAGGTCAATCACCTGCACATGGGTCTTTATGATGTCTCTCGACGGTGTACGGCAATAGTGCTGCCAGTTTTGCGATGTATCGAAGGAGGAATATGGAATAATGCACGTTTTCGTCGTGCCCCGGCAAATTTCCTAGAATGAATGCCGCTGCCACCCACCCGAGGCGTCTGTTTCGAGTTAGCGGAATCGCGGCCGCTGACTCACCTGGTTTCTGTCACTGAGACTCAATACTACTGCCACCTGGGCCCCAGAGTGGCCATAGTGCCTTTTGAAAAAACATAAGCCATTTGCATGTTTTGCGGTATCGACTTGGTTTGCAGTTATTCCAAGCTGAAAACATTGTTGATTGCATCTCGTCGCTTAGGGGTTCGAAGTGGCGACGTCTTCTTGAGTCTTTGCTGTATCGAACAAATCGCTCCTCATCATTCGCCGTGGCAAGCCATGCAGACCCGGTGATACGGTGGCAATATGTCTAAGCGCGATGACGACTTGGTGCTGCTTGATGTGACAGACGACAAGTCACAAAGTCCATCGGCTCTGGAGTTGCATTGTCCACCATCCCTGGTCTCTGTACAAGGCAGCCTTGCGCCCTCAGCACAGTTACAACTTCCTTCCCGTGGTTTATGGGTGCGCCTACATCACCCGGTGCTCTTGTTTTTTTTTTTTTTTGCCAAAGCGCATGCCTCAGCTCAGCAGCAGACTGTTTCCTCAGACTGGCATATCTGCAAGCATATCTAAACATTAGTATGAGCATCGTCCTTGCACTCAGCCGCAATACCCTCATTGGGGTTTGGTCATCCTGCGACTCAAGATGCCTCCACGACGCATCCGCATCTTCGACCGTCGTTTGCTGTTCCAGTATGCCAGATACATCCATGGCACTTTTGCCCAAACACAGCAGTGGTATGCTGTAGCCTATATTCATTCAGGTTGGGCAATCCGCATAACTGTTGCGCATGTGCATTGCGTTCCTGGAAAACCCGCAACCTGACTGTTCCAGGCAGCCGCAAAGCTCTTTTCCAGTGAGTGGCAATGTAATTTGTTAAATTATTGTTTGCCAGATATGTTGTGGTTGCTTGGGTCCATGCATTGTCAGCATGGCACGGTACTCGAGCACCCTGACCTGGACATATCTTCATCCAGTCAACATATTGGACATTGACGGTCATGGTGCATCGTCAATTTCCCTGCAGGACGTACGTCTAGAGCCTGTACCATGTTGACAGTACACGGGCAAGACATGCATGAAGAGATGAGCTTTCACCACGAATGTAGCCGCTTACATCCTGCGTCCAGCAGTACAAATAACTGCCGCCTGCTGCCTTCTTTCAACGATCTTGGTACTAGCGGCCCTCGTCTTGCGTTGGGGGAAGGAGTCTTCGGCTGACGATGATATACACTACGAATGTCTATATCCTGTGGAGGGGGGTGACGGGCGCTACAGGAGGATTTCCTCAGGCCCGAATAAAGGAGAACCCCGAGTGCAGGCAGGCATTCGATGTCTATTTTGCCAAGGTATGGCCTGCTCATGGGTTCTGCATTTGGTTCTGCGAAAGAGCCCAACACATTGCGGTTGCCTGCGTGCAAACACAAAATGATGCAATATCCAATATCTATTGGGAATCATGCCAAGCCCAAAAGGCGACGCAAGCGCTGACCTAATGAGCCTGTCCAGAGGGCTCAGGCCTCAGCAAGTTGTTCTGTATCACCACAGTACAGCATCAAAGCCCCAGCTGCTCAGCGCTGGCGAGGAAGCGAAAGCTCAAGTCTGATGTCCGCATTTCCCCCGCGTCTATCGCTGTGTGAACGTTCGAGGCAATCGCAGGATGGGCAGTACTTCGACGACCTGCAAGAGGCCGGTGACGCAGCCATGGCGTTCTACGAAGCAAAGTACTTTGCAAATGCCACAGCCAAGCAGCTGCTTGTGTTTGACATCGACGAGACAACGCTGAGCAATCTCGAGCACGAGCTGAAAACAGCCTTTGGACAGGATGACTCTGAAGAGAGTTTCCAGGCGTGGGCGGCACTTGCCAGAGCCCCCGCCATCGAGCCAATGCTGGAAGTCTACCAAGCAGCATATGCGCACGGCATGTCCGTGCGTCGCCACCTATCTGCTTACGTTTTGCCATGGTTCACAGCTTGTCCTCCTGTAGGCGGGCGCTTAATGATGGTTGGGGTCACAAACTGTTGATGATGTGTCTTTTTGTAGCACCGCAGCGTCCACATTAGCTCCAAGCGCCACTTAAGAACCCTTGCCTCCAACAACCTGCTGATGCTGAGTTGACTGGTCCATTCTGCCGGAAATCCCGGTTATGATTGGACCGGTGGTAAATTGTCACCAATGCAATCGACTTGTCATCATGGACTCGTCATCCTGCGAGTCCATGACAGGGTTCGGTCTCCAATGCTGTGCCCAAAGCCATCCTGGCAGCCGGATTGGCTGCTCCGTTGAGTATCCGATTGTCTGCCTCCAATACTTGCACTCCCTCTTTCGCAGACATAACCGCTTGCCATGCTTGCCATCACCCGGTCCAGCAGGCCATTGGCAGCCCCAGACCAGAATGGGGTTCCACCCCTGTTTCTGCACCAAATGGTCATGCACTTCAAAAATACAGACCTACAAAGTGACCCGCCTGGCGAAACACTGGCCACCGGTCTTACTTTCGGGTCTGCTGGCATGCACGAAATTAACAAGCAAGCAGCAGCCAACAAATCGGAAGCAATCTCGCTGTCCTCTGTATCAGGAGGGAGTCGATGAAGCATTGCTACACAACGGAGTTCTATAGACGGACACCATGGCGATCAAGCCATTTCCTCCAACTCGCTCGTGCATGGAATGTTTCTGATAGCTACATGACAGCAGCTAGTTTGGACACATGAAAGACGTGCAGTGTGGCCAGCCGCATACGAAAGCGACAGGTTGTGTCGTGCAGGTGGCGTTTGTGACGGGCAGGTTTAATTCGGGCCGCAATGCAACAGCAGAAAACCTGAGCAAAGTCGGCTACGGGGACATGTGCGAAAAGGACGAAGCTGGCAAAGTCATTCGAAGCGAAGCACCATGCTATGTTAGACTCGACATGAGAGACCCGACAGGTGCGCCACCACCAGTGCTTTGCCAGAACGGGTGCCGACCCCCATTTTTGTCCTGGAAATCCATGTATTTTTGGGAACCAAAGCGTGTCGAAGTAGTTCGTGGCCACGCGCACATGACGCGTTCCATACGACACAGTCCAATGCTGCAGAGGCTTGTGCATGCACTTGGTCCACTGCGCGATGGGCCCAGGCCATGAAACATATCAATAGCAACAATTGGGCGGTCACGCTTTCGCACTTGCCTAGTTAAGATAGAGGAATTAGGGCGAACGTTCAGGAATGTAAGTAAAGAAATTTGCCCGATTTGCGATGACACATTAAAAACACTGGACCATTTGTTACTTATTACGGTATGTGTTCGCCGTCAATTTCCTTTTTAATGGTGAGGAAACACTTTGTGACACGCGGTAGGTCAGGGGGTGCTATGAAGGTGCCTCAAAGAGGCACCTTACCCCTTGACCCTCGAGTCGCTCGGATGGGAGGGTACTCGGGTCTCGCGGCCCAAACGGACCCTCGACCCCTACCCCCTCCAACTGGACATTAATTAGACATCAATGAGCTCCCGACATACCAACCTCAATAACCATAGATTGAAGTAGGCAACGAAACAAATGCAAGGTCAAAGCATTTGCTGCAACAGTGACTGCATGCGGTATTTGATGACCTTCCCTATCTCGAGATACTGCATTCTAGGTCAGGGGTTCCTTAGGGGGGGGTGGGTCGATCTTGGCCAAACTTCGACCCCATACCCCCCTGAAAACCATGGATCCCTGGTCGACCTTCCAGCGATGGGTCGAGGGTCATCGTACCCCCTGACCTACTGCTTGTCTCGAAGTGTTTAATGTTACGTTCCGATCCAGGGAAGAAGAAATGGAGTTGGATGCTTCAGCTGCGATGGCAAGGTGGTTGTTGCTGTTACTGTTATGGCTGGGTGAGTGAGAACATGCCAGGCAGGATGTCACGACTATCAAAATGCATGCAAGCACAGGACTATCGGACCTTGTGCCCGCTTGCGACCAAGCAAGAGGCAAAGACTGATCACTTCCCTCGACGCAGAAAATATCCTTGTGATCCAAATTGTCTTGTTGCAGAGGACGCTCAAAAGCCCGCATCAGTGTACAAGCCAGAGCGAAGAGAGCAGATGCTGGATGAAGGTTATGAGCTTGTTGGCTGCTTCGGAGACCAGTTCTCTGACTTAGAAGGTCTCGATGAAGCCGTGGCTTCGTGGAAGCTTCCAAATCCCATGTATTTTATTTTGTGACTGATAGAAAACGTGACTAGAGGTGTCATGATGCAATAACAGAGATCATAACTTTTGTTTCCGCAGCTTGGGTGGATGCGCGCTGCATTCCAGCTGCGCATTGTTTGCCGTTCATCATCTGTGCTGCCTAGTGAGCGTCGGCTCATCGAGAAAACTGTACGATGTCACAAGCCATCCAATATGGTGTGTGATTTTCACCTCTGCCACCCCTGATACCCAGTAATCCTTCCTGTAGTGTAAGCATCAGTACCACAGGCCCTTCTCGAGTTTGCCGCTCTTGTGAGTGCAGCACTCAAATCTGCAGTGTTTTTTATTTGCATAGTGTTATTTAATGCCGCTGGACCTTAGAATATTGGTCTTGCGCTGTGCTCTCTGAGACTATATCTGACAGTAAGGATGGTTCCTGGAACATTGCATGTGCCCATGTGTCAAATACGCAGCACTGGCGGCTAGGCTTGATATTGCATGCGAACTCAGATCGATGGGCTGGCTGGCAGAGATGTCTTGCCGGTGCTAGGATCATCGTGTTCGGCTGAGCAATGATCCAGCTGAACCCCCGTAGCAAACCTCCGTGGTTGCATCAAATAGGTAAACGGTGATGCCCTGCAGGGGATGCTGCATCCCTCCATTTAGGCGCAACATCAGCTCTGGCTGTCTCGCCCTTGTCAACGCCGCCTTCTTTGGGCTGGCGTACCTCTTTCCTTTCCTGTTTCTCTTCCAACCGAACCCATCGTCTGAACATAGAAAAATTGATGGACATCTGCACCTGCAGCCAGCCACTGCCTAGATGCTGCTGCCTTCGAGCTTCGCCATGCAGGACTTAGCATGTGCTGTGAACAATGATATTACTACATAATGGACGTTTCATGTTTGTAATCAGGTGGTATCGGAAATCCTGTGCTGGGATGACACAGGATGTCATCATGCACCAGACATGCTAGGCGCTAGCGCCTTGTATGAAATTCTCTGCATGAATGAACTGGCAAAAAAAAATATTTATTCTTACTCTGCAGTGCTGCTGTCAAATGCACAGCCCGAGGATGACTGCCTCCACCTTGATGGCGAAGTGTGCATCACTGTCTAAGAGTGCTGACAACCTGCATCTGAACATGTGCCATACGTGCAAGATAGCTTACAAGCATTCAGTGAATGTATTATGACTATGTTTTCGCGCCTGATGCGTCTGCTAAGCTTTCTTCCATTCCACATCTAATTTGCACCCTGACAAAATCACCATGTTCGCCAAGGGACACCTGATCTTCACGATGTTGGCCATCGTTATTACTTCTTCCTGCGAAGATGTGGTATGAACAAGCGCTGTACCCCATATGCGCTGAAGACGGGATAGGACTGGAGGGTTTACTTCCACTGGCGATTGCATGGACCCCCATTCGTCGCGTTCTGCGTAGATATCAAAGTCGATTCGAGACACGGTCATGCCCAGCTTACGTGCAATAAATTGAGCAGTTGCTTGCTCGCAACCGACCAAAGACGCGAGAAACATTTGCACGGGCTGGCACGCAGTGCCAGTACCTCCAAGCTGTGCAGGTGTGTCCGTCGCCAGCGCGAATCCGTCATCCGTCTCTACATGTGATTGACTACTTGATCCAAAGCCCGTCAAACGGTACTGTTTTAATCTTGGGGCCCGAGCTTGGTGCAAGCTTTTGCAGCGCACCGAACTTGAGGAAAGCCATCTGATAGATTGGCGCACCAGCATCATAGCGTGGCTTGCGACTAGAGAGAATGCGTGAACTGTGTATCATCGAGCCACACATCTCCATGATTCCCTGATATTAGTGACGGCTTCACCGTTTTGCTCGGGCTCGGAAGGCGATGAACACAGACTGTGTCACGTGCGTTAATCCCGAGACAGTTTCCTCGTGCGACAAAAACTATCTGAATGGTATCTATCTTGACAATATATACGTCTGTCAATAGCGAATGCCAACCCTGTCAGGATTGACACAGAGATCAAGAACTCTTGTTGGTGAACATTTTGCTTCTGTCCAAAGTTGCAGATTGTGACCTCTTGAGTTACTGTCCATCACTCCTGTATCTCGGAGATACTCAGCATAATGTGGTAGCGAGTGCAGAACTGCAGATGCGATGGCAACTCCTTCTCAGCCCACAATGGGACAAATCGTACAAAAGTTTCTTCCGGAATTTTTCCTGCACCCACAGGTGTGTCGTGCTCCAGCCCTGGGTGACTTTTCGTGGGTCGCATCTGAATCGCAAAAGGCTAACACTTCGCATGGGTGCGAGGACAGCACATCATGCCATATTCGTTCACTTCTTTCGAGTGCGTGCATGTGCGTGATCGATACAGCAGGGATTGCACTGAAAAGTACTGCAAGTCAGCACATGATTGATATTGGATACATGCAATTCAATGGTAACATATCATGTCAGCATGCAAGGCTGAATACAAAGAGATACCTGCGAAGTAAAGAAACGGATAAGATCGATTACCTCACTGGTTATATGAACGTCACGTCTCAGGACCTGGAGATGGACCAGCTGGGCAACACTTGTGACTCACAAGCAAGCATGGTGCAGCGATCACGTCGATCTCAAAGCATCTGACCTGAATCGCGCACGCTTATACGCTTGTTTCGGGTAGATGGCAGCATTTTACGAATACTTGGCAGTGCAGGAACAATACTTTCCATGCACAGCAGAATGGTTCATTCAGAAATCTGAGCTGATCGACATGGACACGAAGGAGGTGCTCGTCAACAGGGGTTCTTTGAACGTGGACAGTTTAGCAGGCATGTTCCTGGCTTGCTGACACTGCAAGTATCTGCTACAACTCGAACCGTCCAGTATTGGTGTGCAACCTGGTACATGAGGAAAGCGAGCTTTGAAGCGCTGGGAACTTTTCTCAGAATGTCGTGCACTGGGCACTGTGCATGCCGGCAGCTCAGGCAGCGCTTCACATGAACAACAGTTGTCACGCTTCGCCTGCTCTCACTCACCCAGCATGTCCTTAAGCTTGGGCAAAACGTGATGGTCTACCGACTTGTCGCTCTGTTTTCCTAACCCCCCGGCGAGGGCCACTTTGCTGGGCCTGAGGACAAAGCCCTTTGGC
Source organism: Nuphar pumila (assembly GCF_984573655.1). Lineage (NCBI taxonomy): Eukaryota > Viridiplantae > Streptophyta > Magnoliopsida > Nymphaeales > Nymphaeaceae > Nuphar > Nuphar pumila. The sequence goes on along the minus strand of NW_028323232.1, from coordinate 47,416 downwards.
ATGTCCTCCTAGCTGTAGTGTGCGCTTACGTAGGCCTTGCATGGTTCTCAAGTGATTTGTTTGTATCCTTTTCTGTTTGGACATCTGGGTCACCATTCACACTCTCTCTCCAAACAAGCATGTTAATTGACAAATTATACTTGTTATGTCCCCAGAAGCTGATTTCCGGTCGGTTCTTGAGTTCCCGATGTCCATGTGGATGTGGCATCGCGCGGCGTCGAGATAGTGTTGTAAAAACCTACAACAGCATCATCAAAAGTCACGCACCGTACTTACTGATATCCGGTCACAAGTCGAGGTAATTTCCTTGCCAACGGCACGAGACTTGTGCCATGGAACAAACTCGTGCTGGGGCTGCAGACAAAGCCTCCAACACGACAAACCACCTTCAGTTGGCCGTGGATGAGCGAGCTCGAGCGGGTGAGATGTTTGAAGGCACAAAATGGGACCCACAAGGAGGACCACTGCAGGGCAAAGATATCCCAGTTTACGCACATTGCCAGGTAACAGGAATTCCTTCGTATGTGTTTGTTGTTGCCTCGTGAGATGAAATCATGCGGTGCTTGCACAGGGTCCTCAGAACATCAATCATGCATATGTGTTGGCTGGATTGCTTTAGATCACAGGGACAACCGTGAACACAAATCAATTGCCCACGCCAGGTGATTCTTAAGCAACCCACCTGATGCCGATCATGAAACCAGGGATGTACAGTCCTGTACATGACTGGCAGTGATCTGCCAGGATGGGGTTCGACCCGCGTTTTTGCCCCCAAACGTCATGCATTTGGTGGCATCACGGCCCGCAAATTTCTGGTCTGGTGAAACGCTGATGACTCGCATCACCCAGTTGTCCTGTCAAGGATGATTTCTCAGTAGCTATTGAACTCAATGCAATAGACAGTATGCCAGTGGTACCTTGTGATAAAACATTAACCGATGACAGTAGCGGCTTACTAAACTTCAAGTCAGGGCAAAGCGCCACTAGATATTGCAACACCTTGCAGTATTGCCTCACTGCCATGCACAATGGCCTTCATGCAGATCGTTCCAAAGCAGCGAGCGCATCCATCATACTGAGCTTATTCTGAGCGGCACGCTGCACATCCGTGTGCTGTGACTCAGGAAATGACTGTGCAGGAAATGGAGGTTGCCCCAGGTAAACTGGGGTACAGCATCGTCTACATGGTTCTGTACGCATACAACGGGGACTTCAACATTCTCGGCATTCCGGCTTTGAAAACCGGCTCACACGATGGCGACTGGGAGCACATAACGGTTCGGTGCGACATGGCTGGGGAGCTAATTGCAGTCTACTACGGCGCGCATCGTCACGGTGATGGAGCGTGGCTGCCCGCGAAGGACGTTCCAAAAAACGACGAGACCAAACGCATTCAAGTGTACGTTGCCATCAACGGTCACGGGATGTACGCGCAGCCAGGCACACAATGGCGGCTGCTGGGGCTGGCGAACGACAAGTGTTCCGTCAGGGGCTTCGTTGGTGCCCTCGCAGGTGCTTCTTGTTATGCCCCTCCATTGATATCCAAGGTGTAGTGAGACGCATGGTGCAGGAGACGGCTGACATCACATCGAGCGCCGCTTCGACAGCACCGACAGATGTTGCAGTTGAGTTCATATGCGAGTCTGGTGCGCAGTCAACAGGGACAAGCGTGGTCTGCTATGCCGCAAAATGGTTGGCTTACAAAGGGCGCTGGGGCAAGGCTGGCTCTCCGTTGACTCAGGCGTGGTGGACGATTGAGCACCTCACTGGCAATCCTGTGTTGCGCCGCTGCTTGTGCCCCTGCCTGCGTCCGTAGGGTGTTCCTTATTCCGCACAACATGTGCTTCGCCTTGTCACGCACATGTGTATGATGGTTGCTGTGCATTGTCTGGGAGTGCACGAGCCTGTGATGATCAAATTATGATATGCAACATCATTTTCTTATTATCTGTTATCTCACATACTACTGCAAGCCCATGCTCACAATTTCATGTGCAACTTGAGGTAAACTTGCAAATGACGACGAATGACAAATGATGCATACCTGCCAAATGATTTGTATTGGAGTTGCAAACCATTATTGTTGACTGAGTCGTTATTTTTGACTAAGCAGCTACAGCTCAGATGAGTAATGAAGAATGGCGATAAAGCAATTGCCAAACACTGACAGAGCATTTTTTTATATCATGTCAGCTTGGCTTTATGTCTCTATGTGGGTTGGTACAAAGTTTTGAAGGAATAGGGTGGAGTTTCAAATGGTGGTGGTAGCTATCAATCAGCTTAACATTACAAGCGAGATGCCTCGAGATACTTCTGAGCAGCTGATGACTGTCTGATGATTTGGTATTGGTGACTTTCAATATATGTCAAATTTGTTTCTTCAATGTTGTGCTAGCAAATAACACATTGTGAGTTGTTGCCATATACTTGCAAGATGCAGCCTTCTTGAGCATTGACATGTGAGCATCATTGTGAAATCGAATGTATCTGTCTCATTTTGCCGAGCATTGAGGCATGCACCCGAGTCTCGGCAGACACAGTAGCCAAGGGCTTCAGTGAACTTTCAATTGTCCAGGCGCCGCCACGCCGCATACGTGAGGCAAATCAGCAGTCATTGTTACGGCCACAGATGTGGACCTTCAGCGCTACATCGGGGGTATGTTAAAGTTGGTATATAGAAGCATATACACCACTGTGACCATGGGTCTGTCATCGCAGTGCAGCGACTCCCGTTCAGATTGGCCTAGCAGTCATTGAGCTAGACGTTGAGGGACAGCAGTCTAATCCATGCAAGGAGAACGTCTGATGGAGTGCTCTTGACGCTGAGAGACTTAGCGATGAGGTCTCATGGACACTCAGCACTGTTGCACTGTGTCGATTGTAGGTAACCACACCTGTTTGGTCCTCACTATGCAGAGTTGCTGGCAACGATCCCTCCCATCGATGTCGCAATTAGTGGGACGTATGAACCATGAACTCTGGCAGCAATGCAATGCACTGCATCTTGACAATGCCTGCATGTAGGAGACAAGGTACACTTTACTGCAAGTTTCAGTCTGTTGACATCTTGCCAATAGCTGAGCCAACATGATGCAAAATGCGATTGTCGAAGGTGCCGTCAAAGCATGAGCCACGAACAAAGTTTAAGGCCATGGCGGCAAAAGGTCGCCCGAAAGAAGGTCAACGGTTCATTGGACCTTCTTGCAGGATGGCTGATGTTATTCCGGAGCTTTCAGAGTTAGCTGGCGCATGTGGATGACGCAAGCTCATTCTCAAACATGAATCACAATCTCTGTACCGTGCCCGTTGATGGGATGCTGTGGAGTGTCATCATGGGGAGTCCAACTAGTCCGCTCGTGCTGCAAGCTCCGCTGGATTCATGCTGGCCACGATAAGGCTGTCATGAAAAGGCATTCGGTAGCTGATTCAGCCATGCAAGTGCGGAAATAGGTGACTGAATGTAGCACCATCCATCTGTTGAGTGAGCACCAGCTTGGCCATGGTGGCAAGCAGCGAACAAAGATCTCTGCCAACATTCAATGTGTAGATTGGTGAGAGCTATGTTTGACAAATCCTGAGGAACGGAATGGATGGGACATGCACGCATTACCACGTTGCAACCATTTGAGCTGCTTCAAAACGCCACTTTTGCATGCCCACCTGCAGCAGTGCCGGAATGTCAGATGTGGACAGATATATCTGGGTATATACCTGAAAATTGAGGCATTGCTGGGCACTGATTGTTTCCGTGACCACAGTTACCAGTCAACATTGCTCGATCCTTGAATTAGATGAAGTTGCTAATGCTGTCACCACCGTTGCGACACTGACACCGCCTCGTCGTTTGATACCAGTGCCTCACCAGGTAGTTTGCGTTGTGGGTCTGTATCCCTGAAAATGCATGAACTGGGGCAGAAATGGGTGTCGAGCCCCATTCTGGCAAAGCACTGTTTGATGCTAGCATGATGATTGCCACACATCGATCCAAGCGAGAGGGAACTTGGGGGCTTCAGGGGGCTGTTTGCAGTAAATTTATGCTGGACTTTTGGGATGAGCATTTCCAGTGGTGCATGAGTGAAAACTGCTTCCATCACTGCAGCTCATTTGCAATCACTTGCACGTCATCGCGATCTCACACGCCATCCTGGAGGATGTAGAAGAGCCCGGGACTCTACAAGATGTTGCCCTTGCATTACTTTGTTGAATGACATTACACAGTTAAGGTAGCAGCACAATGAACCACACAGGGAGGGAAGAAACGGCTGTTACAATCGACTTAGCATTCCATGCACACAGTCAATCATTATATGTTTTGTCCAACGATTCACACGGCACGACACACCACCGTCAATTGTCACTGTCAACTGTCATGAGTCAGCCCGAATAGTAAGACAGGTCTATCCAACACAACAACAACAACATGCCAAAACTCCCCTTCGGGACATTCAAAAAGGAAGACAGAGCTCAACACCTAGGCGCGGTTTCATGTGCGCAGCATGCCCATCCCTGCAAGGCCAACGACAAATGCGGCGCGGGGTAGGGCCTTGGTGAATCCATCGCTTACATTGTCTGCAGACTTGCAATAGATGAATCGCAGCTGAGCAGTCGCGACATGATCGCGGGCGAAGTGATGAATAATCGCAATGTGCTTCGAACGCGAACTCTCCTTGCGATCCTTGCACAACGACAGCGCCGCTTGGTTGTCGCAGAAGATGCTGAGCGGGCCCACGATAGGGAAGTCCTTCGACAACAGCGAGAGCTCGTCAAGCGCCTTGAGCAATGAGAGTCCCTCCCGTGCGACCGCCCCGCACGCCTGGTACTCGGCCTCCATGGTGGAAGCGGCGGCAGTAGCCTGTTTCCGGGTTGACCATGAGACGGCCCCGCCGTACATCACAACCAGCCAACCTGTCGTGCTTCGGCGGGTGTCCCGACAAGCGGCGAAATTCGCATCACACCACATCTGAATCGCAGCGGTGCTGTGCCCGTACGTGATACCTCGGTCAGCGGTGCCGCTCAAGATCCTCCCTTGGCGCCCCACGGCAGGGTGCTTCGCCTGCATCGCGCGCTGTATGGCTTGCGACAGGCTGGTCGTGCGTTGAACAAAAGGTTGGAAGAGGAGCTCACCGCAAAAGGATTTGTCCAGTCCAACGCAGACCCCGCCTTGTGGATTCGCATGGAGACCAGGGAGCCGTCCTCGCCATGTTCTATGTCGATGACGGACTAGTCTGCGCCCGCACATCCGAGGAGGCCGATGCGCTGGTCGACCTAGTAGCCTCGATGTTTTCGATCAGAGCCCTGGGCGAGCCCAAGGATTTTCTGGGTATCAGGATCACCAGGGACAGAGCGTCGAAGACCATCACCATCGACCAGTCTGACAAGGCACGACGTCTGGCGGCGCAGGCCGGCGTGTCTGGAGAGCAAAACGTCCTGCCCATGACCCCGGAGACGTACGCTGGTCTGCATGCGGCAGAACCAGGGGAGCTCATGGCTGACAAGGAACGTTACCAGTCAGCCAATGGGAGCCTCCTGCACTTGTCCCAGTGTACCCGACTGGACATCAACCTGGCTGTCGGCGCCCTGGCCAGCTACATGTTATGACAGGATGAGTTTAGTCCTGGTAAATAACTACAGTTGAGTAAAGTATCCTGATAATATTCAGGAGGGGCACAGTATAGTTCAGTGCAGTAAAGTCCCCTCTCGAAAGAGTACCCGAGAGCTGACGATAGTGACCAATTAGTAACCAGTGACGTCACTCGAGGGATAATCAGTGCAGTAGATTCGCTGGGGTCTGAGTTCGGATGTGCGGTCCCCAGAGGGGATGCTCAGAGACGATTCGCATATAAGAAAAGTACAGTACAGTTTTCGGGACTTCTTCCGGATCTGGGGCTTGAGAGGTAACTCGAAGGTCTTTAATTGCGATCGTTTGGCTTGCGAATCTACTACCTCTTTCGAGGTTATCTTCAGTCTGTGTAATCGGCATAAACCGAACCATTAAGTTGTATCTAGTATTGTGCTGCCATTACACTACAACAGCGCATCAAAGTGCGCTTGCGTTGGCGCGCTGTTGTAGCTGGCCAGGGCGCCGACAGCCAGGGCGATGTCCGGTCGGGTACACTGGGACAAGTGCAGGAGGCTCCCAATGGCTGACTGGTAACGTTCCTTGTCAGCCATGAGCTCCCCTGGTTCTGCCGCATGCAGACCAGCGTACGTCTCCGGGGTCATGGGCAGGTCGCGTTGCTCTCCGGACACGCCGGCCTGCGCCGCCAGACGTCGTGCCCTGTCAGACTGGTCGATGGTGATGGTCTTCGACGCTCCGTCCCTGGTGATCCTGATACGCAGAAAATGCTTGGGCTCGCCCAGGGCCCTGATCGAAAACATCGAGGCTACTAGGTCGACCAGCGCATCGGCCTCCTCGGATGAGCGGGCGCAGACTAGTCCGTCCTCGACATAGAACATGGCGAGGACGGCTCCCTGGTCTCCATGCAAAGTCCACAAGGCGGGGTCTGCGTTGGACTGGACAAATCCTTTTGCGGTGAGCTCCTCTTCCAACCTTTCGTTCCACGCACGACCAGCCTGTCGCAAGCCATACAGCGCGCGATGCAGGCGAAGCACCCTGCCGTGGGGCGCCAAGGGAGGATCTGCCCCTTTCGGCGAGCAGATGTATACTTCCTCGTCGAGGCTGCCATTCAGGAAGGCAGTACGGATATCGAATTGCCTGAGCTCGAGATCTTCGTGCGCCGCGGTTGCCAGGATCATCCTCACGGTGCGGTACGAACAGACAGGGGCAAAAGTCTCCTGAAAATCTAGTCGCTGTTGCTGCTGATCTCCGCCTGCAACCAGGCGGGCTTTGTACCGGCCATCGCGTTTGCGCTCGAGCACGAAGTGGCTACGCAGGGCCTGCCTGCCATTTGGCAGAACGCAAGGCGACCACAACCCGTACGGCAAGCAGGAGGCTACCTCCTCGTCAATTGCCTGCTGCCATTTCGCGGCGTCAAGGCGCGAGAGTGTTTCTGCCACTGATTTGGGATTTGGCTCGAACTCGACAACTGCCTACTGATCAGGTTGATAGGCAACACCTCCTTGACAACATATGGAGTTGGCGCCTAGTTCGGGGGAAAGCCAGATATGTTGCAGCGTCGCGCTTTGCAGTGCCTTGGAAGTGGATGTGCATTGGCGGGCGACCACGTGGTCTTGCACCATATCTGTCAAGCTTGCCCTCTGTTCAGGCTCGTACTATCATGAGCGCCAGAAGCGGCAAGCTGTTTGCCCTTCGAAGCAGACTTCAAAACCAAACTTTCGAGTTTGTCGATCCCTCTCAGTATCACTGCAATGACTGCGATGAGCATTTGGGGGATGCTCACACAGGCTGTGTTCACTGCACCGTGGATTGTCCCAGCTTGTGGCCTATAATAGACCAATTTCTTGAAGTGGTTGGAGGTCTTGGACCACAAGGTAGGATATTGGCAACTAAATTGGAATCTCTGTTGGGAGTTGATCTCTTGACAACAATTTTGAGTATGGGTTGCGACGATCTCCCAAAGGAATTGACGGGCCGATTTTAGTCAGCCGTGGCTGATCTCCTTTCTTGCAGGGTACAAGACGATGAAGAAGACATGTCAGGTCAGGATATGGTAAGTCAGGCTGGTCCAGGTACGCTTGCCTTAGATGAAAGTAATGGTAGCACTGATTCCCAAGTAGTTCTTGGAGTTGCCAATGTCCATGTGGATGCGGTAGTGTTGTAAAAAGATACATCATCATCATCATCATCGACAAAGGGTGGCGTCTCCTCGCTCTGGTCACCCGAGGACTCCGCGGAGGCAGCCGCAGCTGCCTTGCCGGGCTGCAAGGGCAGCATGCCGAGGCGGCCAAGGGGCCTTCGCAGCCTCTCGGCTGCTCCCCTGACCGTGCCGCGCGTGGGGCGCGGCGGCGTACATGGGGCTCGGTTCGCTCGATCTTACAACTTTCGCATCCTCGCTGCCTTGCGTCGTTCACCCTTCCGCTTCTTCGCGGCAGCACTGCGTTTGCTGTAAGCAATTTCTGCTGGTGGAGACGCCCAACAAACGTGGCGCTCTCCACTCGCAGTGTTGGCGCTTGGGCCCCCGGGCACATAGCGCGGCGGGGGCACTCCAGCATTTACACGCCGGGCGCGGCCCGCATGCGTTTGCGGCAGGTCACGCTCGGCTCCTCGTCCTCGCGCGGGCAGCTCCCCGCCCTCGAGCCCTTGCTGAACTGCCGGGTGGACGGGCGGCTCCTCGACGGGCTGCTCCCCGACAGGCAGCTCCCCGACGGGCGGCTCCCCGATGGGCTCCTCCCCGATGGACGGCTCCCCGACAAGCGCAGGCTGGACGGGCAGCTCCCCGCCCTCGAGCGCAGGCTGCTTTGCATCAGCAGGCACAGGCCGCTCCCCAGTGTCATCGTCACTGTCGTCTCCCCCACTGGGAGGAGCGCGCATGCTTCTGTGAGGACGCCCAGGAATCACATGCGGAGCCGGCCCACTCTCGTCGAACAGCACTGATTGAGAGTCCCTGACACTCTCATCGTCCAAAGCACGCGATAGATGTTGGAAGGGGTGCAGCCCGTAGCAAACCCCAACAAACGCCCTGGAAGCGTTGGCGCCAGCTTTCGACGGCCGGTAGTGCGAGGCACCTGGACCCAAGCCCGGCAACCAAAGACTCGGAACAATGACAGATCCGTCGCACGCTGCGAGAACCCCTCCAGCGGCGTTGCCCCCAGCACTGCCCCTTTTGAGGGCACGGAGTTTTTCTTGGCGCAGGCGTACAGAGCAGCGTCACCCCAGCGCTCCTTGCCGCGGCCCGCGTCTGCCAACATTGGCAGCATGGTGTCCAAGAGGGTCCGGTTGACCCTCTCGGCGATGCCGTTTGCCTGGGGGGTGTACGGGGGAGTGGGCTCGCAATCGATGCCGCGGGACCGGTACCAAGCCAGCAAGCTGGCTGTCACCATGTACTCACCCCCGCGATCGTGGCGAACTCGCTGCACATGCAAGTCAGTCTGCATCTCGAACCGCGCGATGACCTCGCGCACTGCTTGCGCGGTGTCTACTTGTGACGCATGAGGACGATATGAGTGTACCGGGTGGCTTCGTCTGTGAAAGAGGCGAAATAGCGAGCGCCACCGTGTCCTGCCGACAACACAGGGTTCGCAAGCGCCGTGCTCATGTGCCTGCATAACTTGATCTGCAGTAACGCCACCTAGAGCTCCTGCACGAGCCAGGTCAGCCAATGTACTGAAACCAATGTGGCCCAACCTCCTGTGCCACAACCATGCGGCTTCATGCGCCCGTGCATCGGCGATGGCTGAGTGGCATGCATGATGCGCCTCGTCTAACCAATACATGCTCGCCCCGTGTGTAGCAGTGAGCACGATTGTCCGTTGCTGAATCAAGACGACGACGTGTGCATCATGGACATCGGCAGCTGGGTCAAAATGGACCGAGAACCCTTGTGCAACGGAGGCGCTAACCGAAAATAGACTTCCTGCCAAGTCAGGGACATGCAAGACCTGGTGCAATACGAGTTCCCCCGCCGCACCCATCAACGCCACTTCCCCCACCCCCACGGCATGCGCGACTGAGCCGCGCTGTCCAAACCGCACAATCACAGGGGTGGGTAGCACACGGTAATGGCGAAAGAGGGTTTGATCAGGGGTCATGTGGTGTGTGCATCCCGAATCCAATGCCCACTGCGCTCCACGCAATGGCGGACGCGGCGGCAAAAGTGAAAACGGTGACGCTGAGTCGACAGCAAGGGCCAGTACCCCTAACGAGCACCCGCCAGTAAGTCGATGCGCACCACGTCCGGTTGCAGGCGCTGTGCAGCGATCGGGACACGCACTGGCCTAATGGTCTGCCGACCCGCACACGAGGCACCACGGCATGGCTCCTTTCAAGCCCTGTGAAGAGCTAGCCGACCTGCCTTTCCTCGCCCTGGGGTTGCGTGAGCCGGTCGCGCTCGCGAGACTGTCAATCCTCGCAGTGAGCTCCTTCACGTTGGCTGCCAGGGCGGCAACCTGAGGAGCGCCATCCTGCTGCGCACTGGCAGCTTAAGGCATGTGCTGCTGGCTGATCGATTGCTGCAAGACTAGGGTTCTGGGCTTCCAAGCTGCCAAGATGCCCCTTCAGCTGGATCAGGGTAAGAACACTCGTGTTTGCTCTGATGGTCTCGCAAGTGGTGGACCATGATGGGCGTTCACGTTCAAGACCCCGCAGAATGATATCGTCCAAGGAGGCGTCTGTCATTCCCCGGCCCAGAGGATGCAAGCCACGGTTGAGACGCACTGCACGGTCAAAATACAGCACCACTCCTTCACCAACGACTGGGCCGACATTAAAAAGTTCAGTCTGCTTTGTGGAGCCCATCGCGCTAGAGTATGCCTCGAGCTCCGCCTCGAGTTGCTGCCAAGTTCACGACCAGACTCGATGTGCTCATAATTCATTGCAAGATCGGTAGCAATCGCACTCAGCAACACGTCTGCGGCTCGTTTGTCAATCCGTTTGTGCACAGCCAGTTGCGCAGGAGTTGCACCCGTAATAACGGTAGTTTCGCCCAAAATCATCTTGAGCAAATCGGAATGCTTCTCATGGAGCGCGCCTTGCACGTTCCGTTTCCACAAACGGACAGTGTCGTCGACCTTCTGGAGTTTTTCGACTCCTTTGAGAGACATGGTGGCAACGCACGTGGCCAGAACAAAAATCAAAACGTGAAGTCGATTGTAATGTTGAATGACATTACGCAGTTAAGGTAGCAGCACAATGAACCACACAGGGAGGGAAGAAACGGCTGTTACAATCGACTTAGCATTCCATGCACACAGTCGATCATTATATGTTTTGTCCAACGATTCACACGGCACGACACACCACCGTCAATTGTCACTGTCAACTGTCATGAGTCAGCCCGAATAGTAAGACAGGTCTATCCAACACAACAACAACAACAACATACTTAAGTGTCCGTGTCCACCGAGCCCTCAATGACTCCGACTCGCTTGCAACCATGTCATGGTCCTTTACAGCCCACACCAAAAACATCAATAGGGAAACCCGCCGTGTTTCCAAAATTGCGCACTTCGCCGAGTGGGACATGCCCAAAGGACTTCAGTGCCAACGCCCAAAGGGTCTACTGCTTCTCGAAGTCAGGATGATGTGTTCAGCGGTGGGAGGTATCTGGGCCTAACCCAAGGATTTGAACTATGAACAGGCATGAATCCCCGAATGCCGGAATGCCGGAATCCCCTCATGTCGCGCATGCAAGAGCTGTGTTGACTAAGCTCGACTTTTCTTGTTTTTGTATGTACATCTGGATCACATCATTGGAGGGCATGCTGGTTATCAACTGGCGCCGAGGCCGCACATGATTTTGAGGCTTTTTTTGCAAGAGCTCCCAGGAGCAATATGACGGAAGAGAGCAACGTGGTGGAAGCATGAAACGGCCATGTTACATGCACAGCCCATCCGCCTGAAATGGTGCCTTTGACGCTTGCCACTGTATAATCTGTCATCAGGTTACCTAGCCCTCTGGTTTGACTCCCGACCATGGTCAACTCCACAAGAGCGAGTCTTATAACTGGGCAGTTTGACGTGTATTGAGTGCTGCATTCGTCATCCTATGTATACAGGTCACGTCCAGCAGCCTTCCAAATATAAGCAATTGAATTGTATTTCACACACTAGATCTCGTGCCTGTGTGAAGGTGTTGTGGATCAGCAACAACTCGACACCGGTGATGACTGCGGAATGCGTTTGGGGAGCAGCAAGCTTGAGACCATTGTGTCTCATGTGTGACAACACCAATCGTCGACATGCCTGCGTCTCACGTATCGATCCCGCGTGGCACCTTCCCCTCCCTTCTCCCCACTTCCTCATGCTGTGGCACATTTTCCTCCGCCGCCCTTGTCATACCCTTCGAAAACTCCGGCCCGCCAGCCGATGGAGCCTGGACCACCAACCCCAGGCTAGGGGTTATTGGGGGTCCCCAGTCTGACAGGACTTGCAAGCACTTGAGATGTTGTCGGCCCCCTGAGCAACGCACCTGGAGCTCCTCCGCTCTATCATCGGGACTGCCCCTAGCATCCCCACCTGAATTCTGGCACGCCGCCTCGTGCCTGCTGCCCCCAGCAAGGCATCCACTTGGGTGAGGACCACAGGCTCCGCCTGTGGGAGGCGGATGTCCCATGCACGGAAGTGCTTGGAGAAACCATTGCTGGTATCAGAAGTGGCATTATGTCTCCGTTGGGGAACAACTGCACTCTACCAAAGGCCTTGTTGATGACGATGTATCTTTGTACAACACTATTGCATCCATATGGAGATTGGCAGTTCCAAGATCTACTTGAAATGGACAAAGTACATCTTACATCTTACCCTGAGGCCCAATCATCTTTACATCACATAGATAGGCCCAATCATCTTTAGCCTAAAAAAAATCGCGGCACTTCACATTACATGCACAAAGCTCCCAAACCTGGTATCCATCGCTGCCTGATCAAGACGAGTCAGCATAATGCACAACCCTGCAACGTGGCAACCATATACGGAAAACAGGTGTGAACTTTGTAGCTCCCTTGCCAGGGTGATCGGCAAGAACAGCTGTCATCAAAAAGCCTGGGAAGGTCCTCTGGCCATCAAGCGCCAACAAAGTCTCATTCAGGGTGAGATAGGCACAATGTCCGTGCCTGTCAAGTCTCGCTCTGAAACCCAGCACACAGCTGTGTTGAGTGTGCTGCAAATTGATATTGAGCCGGACTAGAAAGTTGGGACAGCCTGAGCTACCTGACTTGTGCCAACTAGGCAGCTCGGAACCCCATTCATTCTACTTATAAGAGCAGGCTCGATACCAGAATTCTCGAGCCAAATGTAACGACTATATTGCCAAGTGTATCGGTGCCACAAACAGGTGTTTTGTTTACAAAGTGTGCCAGACCTCATGTTGGAATGCCTGTTGAGTCCATCTACCTGGCCTTCTGGGTGCAAATGTACCGGTGCATGCCATTCTGTGCATGAAAACACACCGCACGCAGGCGTGCACCTGGCACCGTATCACATGCGATGCATGTTGAGGATTTCATCAACCCAAGGTCTACTCAGGCTTGGCTGTCAGTAGAGATCTTTGACATGGAGTTGAGGGCACACCCTGCTTGTCCTCTGCCGTCATTTCACTAGCTTGTTGCATGGCGTTCTGCAACGCTGGCAACAAGTCGTTGGCGCCACGGGATGGACGTTGCTGGCGCCACGTTAGCAGACCTCGAATTCACGAGGATACGATTGTCAACATAGGTATAAAGACGTTTGCATTCCGAGGATGCCATTTGTTTTTCGTCTCGCATCGCCAACCTCGGATGATTGCTCTCACCCGTGCGAACCTCAAAAACATTAGAGTGGTCCGGACGCTGTCACGCACTAGGTTCTTCAAGAGGCGCCCACGTCATTACAACTGACCACGAAATATTCAGTTGGCAAGAAATCTCTGAGCATGCACTGGACTGGGTCACGACGTGAACAACGTCGGGAAAACAGCATCACCTCCGAGGTGCGATTCTGGGCGTACACGCGCTGTCGTTATGAAAGCTATATGCAGCTGTCAATTCAAAGAGCAAAGCTTTTGTACTACTGCTGATGATAAACACAATGCCTCGAAGCGCGCGAATTCGCATGGGCCTCAAGCTTGGTCGGCCCAGGGTGTTGGCACCACCGCATGATCATGAGTGACAATGGATCTCAGAACTCTGTCATTGATTGCTTGGATTGGAGCCGTCAGAGTGTCACTATATTTGGTTGTAGATGTTCACAGCTGGTTGCGATGCCTGGGCCAATCTTGGAAAGTGCCCTTCACAATTTCGACGCTTGTGCTGAGTACTGGGCGTTTCCGCGTGCATCTGACGCTAGCGTTTTTGTCGAATGGCCTGACGTGCCTTACACAACCTATGCAACGCTTGTGCCTGAGGCACGTATGGTGAAGTTTTGTTGCGTGGAAGCGTTCAGCCGTTATGCGCGTCCTGCACCGTCCGCGGAAGGCCTTTTTGGCTCCAAAGGCACCGCTCAACATACAGGGAAGCTGTAGCCAACTAGATGTTCACGCTCTCGACCGTAAGTCAAGTTGGCGCGGGTATGTGACGGCAGGCAGCGAGCATGTCAACCACGTCATGTTCTACACAATGCTTCATCACCCATAGCCGCCTACATGCCATCCGTCAAAATGACAATCCAAGCGGAAAGTTCACATCGTGAAAGAGAAAAAGCATCTTTGCTTATGTGGGCGTTACCATGCAGAGTATACTCTAGCGAGAGCTTGTACAGAAGTCCTACATAGGTCTACACAATAAGATGTGCAGCTCACCTGACCAGGATTGCTTTCGGACGTCCTCTTTCAGGCTATCTCATGGCTCGCAGCAGCAAGCCCACCCTAACCGGCTGGAAGAGCTCGAGGAGAGGTGGCGACGCCTGAGCTCGAACAGCAACTTGCACTTGCCGTCGGAAGCTGGAGCCATGGCCCAACTAGAAGCGGTATTCCACCCAATGCCCCAAGGTCCCAACGCCATAACGGCAGACTTGTGGGAAGCCTTCAAAGGTTCTACCAAGGACCCCTTCACCGGCCTGAAACAGCCAAGAGGACCTTACGTGGTGCACCCAGAGCCATCACCTGCTGAGCAGAAACGGAAACATAACCTCAGCACATCGCAGTACAAGAGGCTGCTCATGGGCAATACGTTCCACCCGCCAGTCATAAAGCCGCCTCCATTTCACAAACAAGTCAATGCAAACGGCCAACGTGCGGCACCATGCCCACCGTTGACTGAGACGCGGCAGGAGACAAAAGAGGGTGCATTGGAAAGCGACCAGGACATGAGCGGTGCACTGATCCAGCCGCTGGCAGCCGACTGCACGGAAGTGTCCTGTATGCCTCGTCAGTGAAGCACGCGTGGTGTCGGGGCGGGCTCGGAACTGCCGAGCCTGCGAGTCTTTGCGGCTTGAGGGGCGCAAGCTGGGCGTCCAGACAGCCGCAATTCGGCAGGCTTTGCTTGGTGGCAACCATAATGTCATTGGGCGTGCACAGGACATACAGCAGGCCCATGCACCTGAGATGCCGCACATGGAGAACGAACCTCTGCATGCTTTGCGTGCAAAGCGTCACCGTGCCTCGGTACGATCCTGTGCTCAATGCAATGAATGCTACCCAGTGTTTCGACAGCGATCTGATTTTTCGGGTCCAGATACCCGGGAATACATTCATTCTCGGGACAACAATGAGGGTCAAAATCTGTTCTGGCAAAGCACTGATGCGCCCTCGGAACTATGTGTGGGGTCGGCATGCCTTGACCTTCTTGGAGTGGTAATTGCTTCTGTGTTTGCAGTTTTTGTGCGGGCGGCCTTGTCAGGTTGAAGGCCATTGCGATGTGCAGCAAGCAGTGTTTTCACTACTCTGCCATATCGAAGTATGTGCCGAGCATGTGATGACAACTTCGCTTTAGCTCCGAGATGCATGATGAAAAGGGCGCGTCGTGATACTCGGATATGCTATGCATCAAGTGCGGGCGGCGTGCATGCTGAACGCAAGGGTAGCCGGGGGGTCAGGTACATGAATTCAGCCATTCCTGAACATCGTTATCGCTCTGCAGGCTCCCTGCATTGACTCGTGTGCGCCTACTGTGCAGGACGAGGACAGCGGCGCTGCAGAAGCACCCATACCCAAGCCCTTCAAGAGGCAGAGTCGAAGGGAAGCATCCTCGGGGGGAAAGACGTGCTCGCTTTGCACGCAGGCGGCATGCGAATCAGGATCCAACTTCTGCAGATGCGTGCTTTGACATTCACATCACACTTCGTCCTATATCCTCGTGTCACAAGTGCAGACTTCCCTTGGTGGTTGTGTGGTGTTGCTGCTCCTGCATACATGTTCCTGCTCCATATGCCGTTTCTCGTCCTCGTCTCGAAGTATGGCAAACCCCAGTGTTTTGCCAGGTCCTGTCCTTTTTCGGGTCAGATGGCAGTAAATTCACAATTTTCCGTGGGGGAACTGGGGTCGAAACCCAGTCTGGCGAAGCACTGGTGAGCCCTGCATGCCACTTGGTATATGAAAGCAGGCAATAGCAATGGACATCTCAGGATTCATGATAGAGACCGTTTGCACAGTCTAGTCCTGTACGTGGACAGTTTGCGGGGGCATCGTAAGGTGATACTGGATACTCGATGTGAAGAGCGATGCGTCAGACAACCTTCCATGCTTTGAAGTTGTGCTGCTCCTAATTTATTCCAATACTTGGCATCACTTCATGACAACAGTGATGCCATGTGCCACGATGACATGATGATGCATGAGCTCACATGCGGCTGATCGGCTACTTGTCAGGCATGAGCGGCAAGCCGGTGCCCAGTCGATACCACGTTGAGCTGACCAGCTACGGGTTGCAGGAGCTGCGAGAACATGTGGGGTCCCCGGACTCTGCAGGCTGGTTGCACGTTGACGGATCTTTGTGAGTCTGTGAAGAGGGAGGCTGTGGGGCGACCTCCGTCGTTCAACACGTTGAAGCGGTTCTTGTGGACCTATCCTTCAGAGAGCTGATGGATAGGTCCACAAGAACCGCTTCAACGTTCTCTCCTTAAGAGAGCTGATCATGCAGCGACCTTGACGTCATGAATGACCTCACGGAGCTCTGATTACGCCGAGCGGAGTCTTCTTTGGGCTGGCGTATTTCTTTTCTTTTTCTCTACGCCGAGCGGAGCACAGCAATTGCAACCCCAGAAGTGTGTAGGGCAGAATGACATGTTCCCCTTGCATGATGTAACAGCCATGGATTGTACGGGAGCAGTTAATTGCTTCGGTGGACCCTGATGCAGCCAGCCCTCTTGGCAGGAAAAGAATCAGCATGGTAGAACTAAAGCCGTGCTGATTCTTTCCCTGCCAAGAGGGATGGGTGCATCCCTGCACACTCCAGACAACTCAATGGAGTGCTGGCGAGCGAGACTGTTCGCCCGACTTGCTTTCAATTGTTCTGCTTGGTAGGCCATTTCACAGTCCCAGCCATCAGTAATGGTGCAGAGGCCAAACAGAGCAAAATCTTTATCATCCACCCCCGCCGAGGTGGGAGGTTGTTATGTGATAGGTGTCCACATGAAATGATGAGAACCGATGGTCATGATATCTTGATCATCACACCGCCTGAGCAGCAGGAAAATCATGTCATCAATGCCGTTTTCTGTAAGTTCATGACAAGATCTTGTTCCAGGATTGTTGCATCTCTCGCAAGACAAGCCATGGTTGCCCCACTCATTATCAATGCTTGCTTTGTCATAATGTCTGCTAGCATACATGACTTTTCTGGGTTTGGGTGTTCAGCACTTTCTCAGTAAACATGAATATAGACTTCAGCAACGCAATGCCGTGCTCACAGTGGAAATTGCTTGAGGTTCCCGTACCCACTCCTATACTCGATTTCTTGCTCACAGGTGAACATTTCTCCCCTTGTGTGTGGACGATGTCAACCCCATCTCTTTCCCTCCCTACCTCCTCATGATTCGCGGCAGAGAGAATGCTGCGTGACTTCCTGATGGATTGAGTGCTTTATGTACCTGCAGCTGCCTGATCATGCTGTTACCAAGTGTGCAGCCACTGTGAACTTCGTGCTTCGACAACCTGCGGACAGCTGCAGTTTGAAGTGGTGGTGATGCAACAACACCTGTCCTCCCCTGGGCATCCAGCCAACCACTCCTGCGTGAGCTTGCATGTCTCAATGCACAAGGCCCCAATGCGGTAAAGACTGGATGGAACCTTGGTGCATTCCACCGATTCACTGGAATCCACTGCCCATGTTGAGCTCTGTGAACGGTCAGGTGCACAGTTCCTTCCTCGCAAGCCTGGGCTATGAATTCCAAGGTACATAGAGAGGGTAGTCCTGCTGACTGGTCCAGGCCCTGCATGTCTCCACGATCGGCCGGTTGCTGTCGTGGAGCTTGGACTCCAAGTGCAAAGGACAGCAGCGCGTGTGTGTGGTCCATGCCCTGCGGTTTGGACACCAGGCCTACCGAGGAACGCAATTACAGGTCAACTGCACACCAGCTAAGGTTACGTTCAGCCATACGACTACGGGCGTGGAAGATCGGCGCTCCGTTGTCGAGCAGATGCCATATGCAGCCGTTGATAGGCAGTCGTGACCATGAGTCAGACAGGCTCGCGTGCCTGCATCGCCGTGTCGTTACTTGCAGAATAAGGAGAGAGCTGGCCGGTATTCCATGGCCTGTGCCATTGTCTAAGGCACAGATGTGCTAGTAGTCAAAAGAGAAGCAATAAGAAGGTCAGGGATTGCGTGTTGCTCGAAACTCGGAAAAATCCCTCTGGAGAATATTAGCAACATGTCGATGCAAATCTTGCGTAGGTGTACGCCGATCGTTGGCGAATGCAGTCGCGTAATGTCCACCTTTTCTGCCGGTGAATCTGCGGTCACGCTGCCAGACCTGCCGTACGAGTACTCTGCACTGGAACCCTACATTAGCGCTGAGATTATGGCGCTGCATCACGGCAAGCACCACCAGGCATACGTCACCAATTACAATAACGCCTTGAACCAGTGGGAAGAAGCTGAAAAGAAGCAAGATGCACAAAAGCTCGCAGGAATCAACAGTGCCCTTCATTTCAATGGTGGTGGTGAGTAGTTCCGTCACTGGCAACGTGCAATGGCACCTCATGCATCTCAGCGTTGTGCAAATGGGAGTGATGTGTTGACAGTCGTTTATTGCAGGGCACCTGAATCACAGCATTTTCTGGAAGAACCTCTGTCCCCCCAAGGTACACCCTATCCCACGCTGCATGCTCCTCGCTATAGTTCTCCATGAGCATTACGAATGACCAATGTCGACACCTCATCATTTGATGAGAATTCCAAGTCATGTCGCACATGCAATTCGAATCCCAGAACTTCATGTCACCTTGGGAATAGTACCTAGCAAGGTGGATGCGTAGTGCCAGGTGAAAACACTACAGGATTTTTCGAGAGTCTGTCTTGCCCATCCGTGTATGTCCGCTGACAGAGTGGAGAATTCATATCGCACGGGAATTTGCCGGGGATATAGCAGTATTCCAGGACATACTACTGCCCTATATGGGACGTCAGGGCCTTGGGCGTAGGAAGTGCACCACTCTTCCGCCATTCTGCATGGGCTGCAGGGCATGATAACAGCAATCTCATCAATACAGTACTCCCACTCCACCGTGTGCCGAGCTTTCAAACAGCCTGGCAGTGCAGTTACGATCAGCTTTGGCTTTTCTGCTTGGGCTCATGAGCAGCATACGTTGCGAGCCTATTTTCTAGTCCAATGGCAGGGAGCCATGTCAACTACTCATAGTGCGCAACATTGTCAAGAGATGTGCAGGGATGACATGGGAATGCCGGGGGCTAGTCAGGCTGGAACTCCACATGTATACCTGATTAGTAGTCAGTGATTACACGATTCCCTCCGTTGTGTAAGCCCAATCAGTAGCCCTGAGCAGGGATGAAAGACATGGGAATGTCTGGGGCTAAAAACAAGGGAACAAACATATGGCGTTTGCCTAAGTCCAACAAAAACATTCTACCCCATTGCAAAGCCCGTTCGCATTTGTTTTTCCTAAACGGCAGGGCCACGGACGCCTTCCAGCCCACGTGCCGTGGTCTCACAATTGTGGACCACATCATCGGCAGCCGGGGCACGCTCGCATGGCACAGGGGCGTCAGCACCCTCGCGGCGACGGACACGGATGTGGCACTCTGCTCCTCCGACCACGTCCCCCTCCTGCTCACAGTGCCCATTGGGTTAGCCCAATGCATGATCTACAGGGAATGGTGTGGCGCCTGACCCAACGCACCTACGTGCCTAGCTTGCAAACAGGCAGGCGGTGAAAGTGCAGGACGCAGCGCCATGTGAGGGCAAGTTGCTGGAGGCGATAAATCGGGACTTTGGCAACGTGGATCAGATGTCCAGTCAGTTGAGTGCCATGTCAGCGGGTGTGCAAGGCTCGGGCTGGGGCTGGCTGGCCGCCAAGAAGGGCTCTGGCAAGCTGCACTTGCTCACCACTGCCAATCAGGACCCTGTCGCTTTCACAGCACCCGTATGCCTCCCCCTTGCTGCTTTCCACCTCTGTGACAGCTTTGTACAGACGCGTACTACGCCTGTTCAGCCTGTATGCCTGGTACCTGAAATGCAGGTTTTCATTATCTGCTTGTGTGAGTGCTGATATTGTGTTCTCATATTGTGTGGTTGCCCAACAATTGGGAAGCCCACAGTGATTTGATGCCGCTCTGCGACATGGTAAACCAAGCTCGTTTGAGGAACGAGATAAATAACGAGTTTCAGCCTGTGTTGCGGGGCTGTATCTGTCTGTGTATTGCCTATGACGTGAGTAGAAGAGGTAACTTGTGATATTTCAAGACATGGCTGCGAAGACGAGCAGAGCTCTCGTTGATGCAAATCAAAGCGTCAGCCAAGCCGGAGATGCTGCTTTCGAGCTGTGTGGCATTTCGCAGAGGATATGCTACAATGGTGATGGTATCTTCGCATGTGCTGTCTTGATTGCGTGTCGACTGTTTCCTGCCATTATCTATGTGATGTAATGACATTATCTACATTGTCTGCGTATGTATGATGGTATCTCTGTGCATCCCGTGCACCACAAGGACCTCGGGCGACATGAAACACAGATGGACATCTTAATCAATCAATTGATTGCAAGCCTCGAGGGATTCTTTCCCGTACCCATGCCAGCATCTATATTAACGGGCCTGAGACAAATGCAAGAACATGCATCAGAATACCAGCATCGGCCACGCAATGAGGCTCCATATTTCATATGTGCCGCCGCTGGGGGCCGGCTGTGTTGTTTATGTACTACCATCTCGGCATGGTGCTAACGGTAATTCTGATTGCAGGGCATGGTGCCGCTGCTGGGCATCGACGTGTGGGAGCATGCGTACTATTTGCAGTACAAAAACGTTCGCCCTGATTATCTCAAGGCGATCTGGAAGGTGGTCAACTGGAAGGATGTGGCGCAGCGCTACAGTGCGATGTAGAAGCTGCATGGCTCTACTCCAGCAGAAGTCTGCTCGACGCCTCGCGACCAATGTATTTTGGGCAAACATAATCAGTGACTACTTGTAGTTGCTTGTCTCATCTGTTCCTGGGCGTAGTGCTTGGTTTTGTGCACATCTTGTTTGTGCTTTGCACAATTCCACACCATTTGCATCAGGAAAGAGCAAGCATATCCTTCACCGGCGTGTGCAGAATAAACCACAATGGCCATACCTCGATGGGACATGTACAATGGCGTCGACACTGGTAGCGCTTGCCCAAGTAGGTTTTGTGGCCGTTGCCACTGGTCGAGATTATAGATCCCCTGCATGCCCAAGTCTTGCTTCTTGGCCATCACCTCCATTGCCTGGATTGCTAGAATGGTGCATAGCTGCTTGAGCCCTGGAGCTCTCATCTGCAATATGCAATCCACAGATCGCCGGCTATCGGAGCCTCTACTTGCATCTAGTGATCACTAGACTACATGTCATGATGGACCTGGTTTCACCTGGAAATTGGCAATGGAAAGATATCTTACTTGAATACGCATGTGGAGCAGGCGCAAGGAGGCCTTGTGATATCCGGCTGTCAGGAATACCAGAGACCAGGGGGGCATCATTAGAAGCAATGGCATGGCCTGGAGTGGATGCGGCCGTCAGGTAAAGACAGGGATGGTGGGTGGTAACGCGCCGTTGCCCATGTATGCATCCGTGAACGCAATGACAGCATTTGGTCGGCGTATTCACTTCGCAACAAGAGGCGCTTGGTCCTGGCAGGGCATTGTGGGATTCATCTACAAGGGAAGTGTCACAAGGAGACAGTCGGACCTGCATGTTCGCGTAATGCTTTGGCAGTGTGCAACATGAGTTGCGCAGGTCTCACGTGGGCTCAAGGGTAAACGTAGATCGATGCACGCATGAAGAAGACAACCATTCCAATCCTCATAGTCCCCAGCAATGCACTGCCTTAGGTGTCTTTCTCACATGGTTTGGAGTGTGCGACCGCGATGTCACGATCGTAACGGGGAGAGGTTATGCGTTGGGCCATAACAATCAGCACCATCGGTGTTTGCATGGAACCACGGAACCACGGCTTCCGATCGGTCCTAGTTGTGTCGCAGTACCTATAATGCGTGCTCTATGGAGCGCTCTTCAGTGCTTGCACTGTTCGTGTATGGCAACGCACATTGCATGCAAAAGTGCTCGGCATAGTAGGCCGACTGGGCGAGTATTATGGAAACATTCCAGGAGAAAACAACCTATTTATCGTCGAATATCCTCAGAAATAGCTAGGGTGCTCTGGAAAATTCCAAACTCACCTGGATGATCCAGGACCGTCTGGAAACTTCATGGCGGGATCGGTATCGTCTGATAACTGCACCGAGCGTCTGCAGTCACCACACAGATTGCATATATATTCCGAGAACAACCCATCACCAATTATCTTGTGTACGTTTTCTTGCTACGCATATTTTCAGCGATCTTCAAGCGTCGTATCATATACATTTTCAGCCAACACAATGACAACAGGTAGAGAAGCGCCAGCGATTGGCATTGATCTCGGAACTACGTATTCTTGCGTAGGCGTTTGGCAAAATGACCGGGTGGAAATCATCGCAAACGATGTGGGCAATCGAACCACGCCCTCGTACGTTGCGTTCACAGATACGGAGCGGCTCATTGGCGATGCAGCAAAGAACCAGGTGGCGATGAACCCGTCTAACACGTACGTGCTCTGCTGTCACCATCTCGTATTCAGGGAGATTTCTGTTGTCGGTTTGCCCACGAGATTAGTTCATTCAGATATGACGACGTTGGCTATTCCGAGGGAGCAGGCACTCATTGAAAAAATATGGCACATACCGCTCTCAATGCATCATGTGTGAACTTTTGTTTCATCCTTGCGTTGAACATAAGCTGCGTTTCTTGTATGCGATGCTTGATTACGAGGAGCATGGTAGACCGTAACCCCAGCGTGATTTTACGACAGAGCTTTCCAGAGACTACCAAACGTCGCTGTATTCAATGCAAGACATGTCGACGGCAACCCGCACAATCACTTGTCTGCTGAGTAAAATAACATCACCCGATACACGCGCGCCTTTTGAAGTTGCGTGATGTTGATGGAGTGCCTTTCGGAATGCCCTTTGGAATTTCGTCCGAATTGAAGTTTTCGTCAGCGAATTCAAATGTCCAGTCGGGTCATATTGGCAACCCGTTGTTTTACCCATAGCAGGTTATCTTGATATCAGGAGAAGGTCACAAAGCAGCAATCGCCAGTTGGCATTTTGTTCCAGTCTTTACATCCCCATCACGAAGACGTTGCTGCCAAAGCTTACGTTATTGATATCTTTGCGATCTGCAGGGTTTTCGATGCCAAGCGCCTTATTGGCCGCAAATTCTCAGACCCAGCTGTACAGGCTGACATCCTGCACTGGCCTTTCAAGGTCATGAAGGGGCCCGATGACAAGCCGCTGCTGAAGGTACGTCAGCGCAGGGGTTGTGTTTGTACTTGTGTGAGTGCTCATCTGGCAGCCACCGCTTCCTTGTGTTGGGCCTGGAAGATGATGGTTTCAACTGTGCGGTGGGGCCATGACGTAGCAGGCAGCCCTGGGTAACTAAATATCATGACGTGTGTGACAAAAATTAAATTTGCAGTGTTAATCTTTCTGGCCAATAACAATAATGACATCTGTGGCCATCGACTGGAACTCCTGTGAACTTTCAGTGAAGGTCATTGCAACGTACAGCGCTTTGCCAGCCGTTGACTGCATATCCATCAATCAGCACAGCATAAACATGGCGCGACATGAACAGTCCGATGTGGAGCTGTACCATTGAGTAAAGTACGTGTGGTTGCACCCTCTGATGTGGCGTCCCTCCATGCAGGTGCAATACAAGGGTGAGGAGAAGACCTTTGCTCCCGAAGAGATCTCGTCAATGGTGCTCACCAAGATGAGGGAAGTTGCACAAAGTTTCCTCCAAGACCGAGGCGTTGTGAAACGCGCCGTCGTGACGGTACCTGCCTACTTCAACGACTCCCAGCGGCAAGCCACCAAGGATGCAGGCTCCATTGCGGGTCTGGAAGTGCTCCGCATCATCAACGAACCCACAGCTGCAGCAATTGCGTACGGCCTCGACAAGAAGGGCCATGGCGAGCGGCACATTCTCATTTTCGACCTTGGTGGCGGCACATTTGATGTCTCCATGTTGACGATTGACGAGGGCATCTTTGAGGTGAAGGCCACTCATGGTGATACACACCTTGGTGGAGAGGATTTCGACAATCGCCTGGTGTCGCACTTCACTGCAGTACGTGCCTCTTGCTTCATGCTCGTTTGTTTCAGTGCTGAAGTCCCTGCTAGGTATCATGCATGTTCGAATATGTGCATGTTGGATTTCTCAAGTGAGCTTGCTGCTCTTACCCAGTGAGCTGCCTGCCAGAACCCTGTCTTGCAAATGTTGCAAGCCATCTGACAGCTGTGAGCCTACATATTGGTGTATTGTTGTGCTGTATCCTTGTAGGGTTGCTTGACTTCACCATGCCTGAAGCTGTTCCTCCATCAAAGGTCGTTTGAATGGGTTAGCAGGGCAATAACAAGAGCACCATCTGCATGCTCTGCGAATACTTCCATACAGTATTGGGTAGCTCATTGCATGCATTATTTCGCCGCCTTGCTTTGGGATGGTACTGATTGAAGAAGGTTACGGTTGAAATTCATAATGGAGTTGACTGCTGGAAGCTCTGCTGCAGGAGTTCAAGAGGAAGTTCAAGAAGGACATCACCTCCAATGCCCGAGCATTGCGACGACTGCGAACGGCAGCAGAGCGCGCAAAGCGGTCTCTATCTTCTGGCGCCCAAGCTAGCATTGAGATCGATTCGCTCCACGAAGGCGTGGACTTCTACACCACCATCACTCGCGCCCGATTCGAGGAGCTGTGCATGGACCTCTTCCGCAAGTGCCTGGACCCTGTTGAGAAGTGCCTCCAGGTACGATACTCTTGCAGGTTTGCACGTTGTCATCCCCGTGGCGGGTAGAACCTTAATGATGTGCCCGAGTATTTGGTTGGCCTCATGTCTGTCGTGGAGGTGTAGGATGCAAAACGATTGCACCTTAACAATGTCCTGTTGCTGACAGGTTCAATTGCAATTCTGTGGCACATCATCAACATGTTGTATTGACCAGGTAGTGGGAAAGTGCAGCTTGATTTTCCATGTTCTGAGTTGCAGTTTTGACATGTTGACTTTTCCTTCATGTAGCAGTTGGTGTCGCTGGCGCGCAATGTCGCTCATTGTTTGCTTCATGATCTGATGTAGCACTAGAGGAATAACCAATTTTTACGTTTACTAACGAAATAGTCCCTGGGGATGGCTTGTTTTTTACAAAGCATTCCATGTCCAGTCATGTGTCTGTCATTCTGTGGCTTGCAAATACGAGTGCTGCTGGCATGCAAACAGAGGCCATCGTGATGTGAACATTGCTCTTCAGTATAGAAGAATCTGTCCAGTTTTGACTTAATCGTTTGCTTGTGTCTGCAGGACTCCAAATTCTCAAAGAGTGACGTGCACGATGTTGTTCTAGTGGGAGGCTCAACACGCATCCCAAAGGTACAACAGCTTCTCCAAGAGTTCTTCAATGGCAAGGAGCTCTGCAAGTCCATCAACCCTGACGAGGCAGTTGCGTACGGTGCCGCAGTCCAGGCTGCAATTCTGACCGGCGGTGGAGGTGAGAAGGTGCAAGATCTGCTGCTCCTGGATGTCACTCCGCTGTCGCTCGGCCTCGAGACTGCTGGTGGTGTGATGACCAATCTAATCGACCGCAACACAACAATCCCTTGCAAGAAGGAACAAATCTTCTCGACATACTCGGACAACCAGACAGGGGTGCTCATTCAGGTAATTATTCTTTTTTCTTACCTCTTATGCTCTGCGCAAGGTGCTACAATCATGTACAATGGCTAAGGCGTTACAATTGTGTACGAAAAGCCTTCATCATGGGAGCAATTTGACAGTTCTGTGTATTGGAATTTGCCAGTCTGCGACGCTCATGGCCTTGATTGCGCTATTCGTTGAAAGTGTAGCTGGACATCGTGCCTAGTGTTGACAAGAAACTCGCAATCAAACGAATGCAAATGTACTACCTGCACTCACTTGCTGTCATTCGCAAAGGCATGTGCAGATGAGGTGGAGTACTTGTGCATTATATTGCTAAAGACATGCTGTTAACGTCCGTGTGATGATGACGATGTATTTTTTCACATCACTACCGCATCCACATGGACATTGACAACCCCAAGAACTGCCTGGGAATCAGTGCTAACATTATATGTATCCTGAATAATATCATGCAGTACATGAGTTGCTGACGAAGATTATCGTTTATGTAGGTATTTGAAGGTGAGCGGAAGTTTACGCGGGATAACAACCTGCTCGGCAAGTTTGAGCTCTCTGGCATTCCTCCCGCCCCGCGCGGAGTACCACAAATCAACGTCACCTTCGACCTGGATGCAAATGGCATCTTGAATGTCTCAGCGATGGAGAAGGCAGGCGGCAAGACCAGCAAGATCACCATCACAAACGACAAGGGCAGGTTGTCAAAGGAAGACATCGAACGCATGCTTGCTGATGCAGAGAAGTACAAGAATGATGATGAGGTCCAGCAGAAGAAGGTGGAGGCAAAGAACAGCCTTGAAAACTACCTCTACTCGATGCGGAATTCTGTGAACGAGGCAAAGGACAAACTTGCAGATCCTGACAGGGATCAGGTACTGAAGGTGGTGGATGATGCTATTCACTGGCTGGATGCCAACCAGCTCGCGGAGACTGAGGAGTTTGCCGACAAGCAGAAGGAAGTTGAGGCTGTCTGCGCTCCAATCATCACTAAGATGTACCAAGGGGGTGCAGGTGGAATGCCGACTGGTGCCCCCGGGGGAGGCCCAGCACCCACATCAGGTCCTACAGTTGAGGAAGTTGACTGATTTTGTCGTGGGACAACATGGTGGGAGAGCAATGTCCACTCCTGTACTCCTCCACTCTACTCCTGTGTAGATACTGCGTTTGCTGCCGTGTGTGCGCTGCGGACTTGTTTTAACGTTTTTCAGGGTAGATGAGTATATTTGTAGGCAAATGCATTGCTATCGGATGCGTTAATTATGTTTGCTAAATTGGAATTTTCAGCGACCACCGCGACAGCATAGATTCTTCATTGTCCACCAGGTGCATGTTGTATAGATGACCTTTCTTTTGAAAATGAACGAATGATTGAGTTTATTGTGGCAAGACAAAGGGTGATGGGAAACCTTGTCTGTTCCAACCTCCTGACTTGCGATGCAGCATTCGTGTGTAAACACTGGTGTTCAATCCTCTCTGATAAATGAACCGTTGTTGCATAGTATGCAACTATTCCTAATTGTATAGCACTCAGCGTTAACTTGAGTAGAGCTGTATGAATGCTCTACAGATTCCTTATGAAGGGTGCACAATGCACAAGTTGTGTTGAAGTGAGATCTGTGCAGCCCAACACCTTCATGCAGGCGAGGATGGTAATGTGCAATCCACTCAGTCCATCAGGGAATGGATAAATCCCAGTGCGGGAGGAAGTTGGAAAATACCCCATCTTGGCCAAGGCAATGAAATTGAATGTATAAAACGTAAGTACCAAGTTCTTTTGAGTACTATCTCATCTTTGGATTAGCTAGAACATCTCTCTGTGTACCTTGCTACGCTCTTACATACCCTCACAATCAACTTTCATTTCGTGTTGAGGAACTGCTCCTTTCGCGCACACGCAATGCACGTATGCTATTCCAACTCAGTCACCGTTGCTGAGCCACATGGCAATTTACCGCAACGGTGTTGCCAGAATGATTGATGCCTAGAAGATACGGGCTTACTTATCATTCGAAACTCACATCCATGCACACATACTTCTTCTTATCTCCTGTCACTTCGTTTCTGTAAAGATGGCACCACTCACTCGTCAAACTGCAGCACGGCAGGCAATCCCTGCATCTGAAGCTGGAAATACAAAAAGCAAAGGCGAAAGACGTGATGATATCGCACCCGCTATACCTAAGGTGAAGAAACAGGTGTGATGTTCATCAGCAATGTCCTGCCGATGTGCAAATTCATGAATGCTCCTCACAGCATTCATCGGCAGGACATTGTTGATGAACATCACATTTATTTCTTCACCTTGGGTGTAGGTGCGATATCACCACGTCTTTCGCCTTTGGGTTTTGTATCTCCACCTTCAGGGATTGCCTGCCTTGCTGCAGCTTGACGAGTTAGCGGTGCCATCTTTACACAAACGAAGCGACAGGAACAGACAAGAAGAAGCATTTGTCCAGGGATGTTAATTTTAGATGATAAGGAAGCTCGTTTCTTCTAGGCATCCATCAAAGCGTCTTCCAAGGATGCTCGTTCATTTGCGGAATTTTATGTCGGTCACAATCGTCGAACGTGCACTGAACTCTTGTAAAAGTGTTCTAGATGTGATATACATGAAATGACCGCGAAAGTCATCGAGCTCGCTGTTTCGGTATCCTGGACCTTGTCGTGGAACTGACAAGTTTCGCTGCCCCACATGACTCGACGATACCTTGTACGAAATTGCAATCATCAGGTTGCAGTACGCAGCAGTCCTGCGCTTTAGAAGTCATTAACGTAACTATACAACCTTGCACGCTGGAGCCAAGCTGGCAGTCGCAAAGGTGTCACCCTATCCCACAAAATATGAGGAGCAATGCTCTCATCGCGTAATGGTGCATGTAGTGGCACCTAGGAGGAGGTGAATTAACATATTGGTGGCATATTGCACTTCGAAGAAGTAGACGAGCGTTGTAGGGGTCCATGCTGGATGTGCTCAGACCGCATACACCGAGTCTAGCAGAACTCCCATGCATTGACTGGTGCAGGCTTGACACGGAGCACATGTCTGGTGCTGTCCTGATCAGATTGGCGCCGATGGCTCTTATGCTACACTTCAACCCCCGTTTTCTGGCAGGGGTCATACATCTCACTGTCACTTCGTGGGACCAGAGTTGTGCATGCTTCCTTGTTGGGCGTCGAAGAACGTCCATGTACACTTGTCCAACCTGTTATCTTGTGCGACATGCAGAGACTCAAGCCAGAAAAAAGAATACCCGGCAAAACGCAATTGTGCTCCAATGGGAGAGCAAATGCGCATGTGGAGCAGGAGCCCACAAACCTGCACGAGAGGTCCATCGACAACGTCTTGAAAGGTGTACCCTTGATGAGCGCAGCGGATTTCAAACTGGTCAACGATCACTACCGGAGTATCCGGAGCTGCAGAGGGCCGTTCAGTCACAAATCCCTTCTTTGACTGGCTTAGATCGGGCAGTGGCTGAAATTGAGGCCGATTCTTACAAGCTTGCGCGGAAATGCTGAGGCCGTTGTTGTTTAAGCACCCAGAATTTTGCGTATAGATAGGGAATAGCCTTGCCATCTGATGCATTGTATCGTGTTCGCTACATGTGAATTTTCGGATCCCTTCGCGATAGTATTGCTAGGTCATGTTCCGCCCAGTGCATGTTTGAGATTGTCAATTCTTTTTTTGATTAAACAGCGGCCAGTTACGAGTTATTGTGCCAAGACAAGGGGCGGTGTGATCTCTTCACTGTTCCAAACTCCTTCTGCCTGGTGATGCAACAATTGTGTGTAAACACTGGTATCCCATCCACGTTTGTATCATCTCTGACACATGTGCTCTTGTGGACTTTTGTATGTGTCCATAGTATGCATGCATTTATTTGTCGCATATAGCCATTACATTACGGATTTGAGCACTCAACTTGAGTATTGCTGTACGAGCTCTCCACAGCCCCTCATGAAGGGTGCACAATGCATAGCTGTAGGTTGGGACAGCTTTGTGCTGATAATGTGAACTTCATGTTGGCATATGAACCGCTTGACGTCTTACCCTATTTGTTGGGTACGTCTTCATATGCCAGAATATTAGCGCAGCTGACATCCCAGGCCTGGGTTGTCAGCTGCGCTGATATTCTGGCATATGAAGACGTACCCAACAGATTGGGTAAGAGCGTAACTAAGAGGCTATCATTTGCCCATAACTGTGGCCATAAACGTACATGACTCAGGATTCAGCTATCCGAGCTTGGCGAAACTGTAGCCAAAACCGTCACCGTTTCGGACCCCTCCCCGAGAGGTCCGAAACTGTAGGGCAAAACTGTAAGGCAAAACTGTAGGGATACCTGCAGGGGCCCTTTGATTTCACCCCTGACGCCACGTTGGCAACCACCTCGTATGCAGTCGTCGCACGTTGATCGAGCAACCAGCACCCATTTTATAGCATTTACAAACCATACTGCTTATTACGAAGTCGCGCGGTCGGTTTTGGTTTGCAATCGATGAAATCTGCTTTTGCTACGCTCCTGCAAATTCCAAAGTGGCAACCATATCACGAACGCTTGCCGCTAGACTTGAACCTATGCTGTGATAACTTGTTACCTTTTACGTGGCAAGTCTTATGGTGAAGATGCAGGATGCGCTGGCACAGTTGCTTCTTGAGTTCGTGGAGACAAGGGTGCTATTCACGAAGAACCCCGTAAGATGCCTGGCAACCTCATTATTGTGTCTAAAATGCATTCCCAAGCTTTAGATTTACCTGTATCTGGTGTACGATCAGCTGCGACTTCATAAAACTCCGTCGCGCATCGTAACAACGGTGCACAGTCCCACCACAGAACTCCACTTCGCCTGGTGTTGATATCATGCGATCCAGGGGAACCCAAGACGTTTCAAAATCTCTTCGTTGATACGTGGACTGGAATCTGTTCCACCAGTGATCTTTCGTCTCCGTGAGACTAGGGTGCCCCAGGGCGTTCCATTGGAAGCAACATGCTCTACGCGTCCACGACAGTACACAACAAGCTAGCAGGTTGCTTCTTGAAGTAAAGTGAAACGTCAGGTTCAATTCTCTATCTTTTTTTTGCTGGCACTGTCCTGCGATACCAGCCTGCCGTCCATGACATCAATACCCCACGGCAACAACCT
Organism: Nuphar pumila; assembly: GCF_984573655.1. Lineage (NCBI taxonomy): Eukaryota > Viridiplantae > Streptophyta > Magnoliopsida > Nymphaeales > Nymphaeaceae > Nuphar > Nuphar pumila. The sequence continues at coordinate 16,335 of NW_028323232.1, read as the reverse complement.
GTGGCATGAGTGCCATTGACGCTGCTTCTCCTGAGTGCCGGGCCATCATGATTGAATCACATCGACATTGTTGAGGCGTAGCTGTGACAAGTTGGTGAGTTGCCCTCAGGGGTGAGCTTCACAGCACTGGTTGAGGACATGCCGAACAACAACACCAAATCGCTCGCAAGCACTACCTATCAACGCAAAATTTCACAAGCTGTTCAATGGAAATGCAAGCAAGAACATCGGCTTATGGCTAACCATCGTACTCTTAAGAGATGCCTGTGGGTATGGATTCAAGCACCATTTCGCTCGTCCTCTTAGATGCACTAAAACTGCAAGGGAATCCTCGTGACGAGGCACGGCCTATCGACACTTATGAGCACAGTTATAGGCAAACGATAGCCTCTTAGTTACGCTCTAAGACGTCAAGCAGTTCGTGTGCCAACACTTCACTCATACCGGCCCATCAGGGTATGGGGAGGTGTCAGGCACTGATCAGGTTAGGAGACAACCCACCTTGGGCCAAGGCTTGGAAATGCATCAACTTTGAAGTACTTCGCTCCCGAGTAGTACTATTGCATCCGACTCCCTCTGTGTACCTCGACACACACTTACATGCCCTGACACTCAATCTGCGTTGAATATCGTGTCTGTATATGTTCCCTTCACGCACAGCCATCGCCTCTATGGTGGCCTGCGTACCAACAGTTGTGCACGGGTTCCAACTTGTCACATCATCTTGGACGATTCATCCGAGTCACATGGCAATTTACCAAACAATAGCTAGCTTTGGCAGCGCCTGCAGCTGGATTTCTAGAACAAATGGTCTTACTCGAGACTCAAAGCTGACAGGTGGACAAGTCCTCTTCTTGCGTGTTGGTTTCCCTTCGTTTGTGTAAAGATGCCACGGCGAACTCGTCGAGCTGCAGCACAGCAGGATCCCCTGCAACTCAATCCAGACAGACGAAAAAACAAAGGGAACATACGTGGTGAATTTTGAAGCACTGCGCCTAAGGTGGAAAAACAGGTGCGATATTCATCTGCCGATGAGCAACTGCATGCTCCTCGTGTCCACAGGGGGCTCATTCGTTTTGAGGGTAGTTCATGTGGGTCACGGTCGTAGACAGTAAACTGCGCTCATGTAAAAGTGTTATATATGTGAGGGAGATACAAGGACCACGAAGGTCATCAGGCTCGCTGTTTCGGTATCCTGGACCTTGCTGTGAAAATGAAGTTTCGCTACCCCACACATCCCGACGATGCCACTTGTACGAAAACGCAACCACCAGTTTGCAGTACCCAGCAGTTCTGAGTAGGTTTCAGATAATCATCAGTATGCAGTAGCTAAATCAAACTTGCACGTTCGAGCGAAGCTGGCAGTCGCAAAGGTTGTCACCCTGTCCCACCAACGGAATGAAGAGCAGTGCCCTCACTCGCGTAATGGTGCATATAGTGGCACATAGGAGGAGATGAAGCAAAATTTTTGTGACATGTTCGTTTCGGAGGTATTAGAAGTGCTTTGCCGGTTCTCATGCTGGATGTACTCAGCCCAGAACCCCCATGCATTGCCTGTTACACAGAGCACATGTCTGATGCTTTCCTGATCAGATTGGCTCATGTTTTCACCCCGGTTTTCTGGCAGAGGTCATGATGCTCACTGCCACTTCGTGCAGACCAGATGGTCTGCATGGCTCATTGTTGGGCGTCGAGAACATCCATGTACACTTGTTCGAGTTGTCTTGTGCCACATGCAGAAACTCAAACCCCAAAACACACGTCTGCGCTCCAAGGAGAGCGCAATCCCGCACCTCGACAAGGCCAAAGAAGAAGAGGTCCGGGCAGCTAGTGATTCAGATGCCACAATGCCTCATGTTGAAGCAGCAGCATCCAATGCAGCACAAGGCATCGCAGGTGGCGCCCTGGAACAGGGGCCTGTGCATGTCATAGCCTCGTACCAGACCTCATCAAACGGTGCACCACGCACGGACTCAGCTGGACTGCAAATGGTCTACAATCACTACGTGACGTACCTGGACCAAGTGAGTATCCAGAACGCACTTATTCCTTCCCTGACAGGCTCCGAACTCGCAGAAGCCATATGCACAATTCATGCTGCCCCAAATGGCCGCTGAACTACTGGGACGGCATTTGCTTCGGCACCCAGAGTTCTGTGCGTCGCTGTGAGTGCTTTCCTAATGTTCGAAAGCAGCGTTGTGCCCGTTTGATATGGCTGAGCCACTTTCATGGGGGCCAGCTTGTGACCTGCAAGTTAGCAAATGCAGAACACAGGACGCACACGTGCAGAGTTGAATTTGGAACCTGTTCTCCTCTCGCCGTGTGCACCATACCTTTCATACTCTAAAGACCGTTGCACAGGGGAGTGCTTCACAGCCTTATTAAGTGACTTTGATTTAGATCTTGTGTTGTCGTCTCTTCCTACATTGTGTACAGCACGAGCGACGACGTCTGAGATGCTGGCTCGCATCAGCAAGCCATGCTTACCATGGACCTCATCATGCATGATGCATGCTTTAGAACCACCAACACCTGCTTCTGTCATCATTTATCACATTGAGCTGAATCCACAGGATGTCTGACCTTTGGCCACTTTGGTTCCTTTGCTCTCCTGCGTATGTCACAACCTGAAAGGGCACGAGCCTTGCGGCATACATGCTGCTTTACACTTGGGCGCGAGATCAGCTCTGGCTATCTCGCCCGTTGTCAATGCCACCTTTGTTGGGTCGCGGCATATTTGCTTTTTTGTTTGTTGCTTTCAGACATATGGGTAGGAAAGCAAACCACCTAGGAGCATTTCACAAGGAAGCTAGCCAAACTTGACGCATATCAGATAGTCGTCAAAGTCACAAGTGAAATTCGGATTGCTGAATTCCTGAGTCACTGATCTGAACACCCTCATCTACCAAGTAAACGTATCTCGTATGTGATACTGTTCACTGTGACCTTTTTTTACTCAGATGATGGAGCACTTGCCAAAACGAAGGGCTGCCTAACCGGAGGCGCCTGTCCATCAGATGCCTCCAAAACTCACCTCATCAAAATCAACGGACAGCCTATTCAAATACAGCGTATGCTGACTACATCGAACAAGGAGGTGAGGACGCCGGCGGGCGTCCTCCCACCGGACAACAGCATCGTCCGGTCCTGGACCACTGCATTCCCGCGGTTGTTGTCGCTTGACAGAAGTTTCAAGCGACAGAAGCTTGAAACTTCTGTCGCTTGACTGTCACAAAACCTGGCTGGGCGCACACCGCAGGATTGCTCGCTTTGAAAGCCCTTTCATTGCGGACATGTGGCTTGGTCACGGATACTGGTCCGGCTCGACTCGCCCGAAGAACATTTTGGCTGCCTTCTCCCCCGAGTTGAGGGCCTCAACTCACGCGGCCTCGTCAGCGACGCTGGGCGCTCTCGCCTTGCAGACAACGCAACGCTGTCGTCACTGCACCTCTTGCGCAGCATATCCAACGCTGGTGTGCCGACCGTTGCAGAATGACGGTTTCAAAGCGACACCAACGCCTAGAGTTCTGACGCCAGCGCCGAATCTTCACATAGGTGCGATGCCTGGCATCGCGGCAAGTATGGCTGGAGCATCGGCGTGGAGTTGAATGTCGACGTCGCACCAGGGCATGCAAGTTTAGCTCAAACCGGTTTGTTTCGAAATGCGCGGTATTGCGCATTACTCAAAAACGTGTTGTTTCTGCGTGCCGCACATACGAAACAACCAAGATGCGCAGCCCCGCATACCGGGGTCAAATCCAAGTGACGAAGATACCTACCGATGCATGGCCATGTATATGGCAGGCGTGTTTCTTCTGTGCTGATGATTACCAGTACATGATATCATCATCACAGAACATTGCACCCTTCGTCCGGCAATACCATTGGCACACCAGTCTAGAGTCTGGGACCCAGACTCTGGGTACTTTCGAGATATCGAGGTGGATGAAAGAGCCAAACAGCTCAACACGGCGTCGCCATAGTAAAAGTAAATAAGGAAATATTTATGCTATGGCCTGAACATGCATCAGTGGATGGCTCAGCGCGGTGATTGGCTTGAGCACTCGGGCCAACGTGAGCATTATCTCATCTCGAGATATCTCGAGATAGCTGTGAGTAAGGGTACACGCGAGGTTCTCGAGTCCAAGCCTTCGACCAAGGGCAAGCGACAGCAACATAAGTGTGCACTGTATATACCTTCAAATCACTCCCCCTGCACATTCAGAACTGCTGTTCATTTCCGTCAGTTGTACGAGACAGTTCGTGCTATGAGTTTGCCACCATATCGTCTGCCCTGACACTTGCTCCCATCAAGTCGAGGATTGGCACCATGGAACAGAACAATGCTTGGGTCGAATCGTATCTGGAAGCGCTTCTGTCCTCCGGACTCTCGCGCGAGTACGTGGGGCACGGCAAGAATTCCCATAATGCAGCATTGTCGGATCCCGATAAGGACATTTACGCTCAGTACTATGTTCAACAAATCATGAATACGGATGAGGAGGGCATTGTCAGCGCTTGGAAAAAGGCTCAGGTGCTGATCGTTTGGCCTCGTCAAACCCTTGCTTGCAAACAAGTGCTTTTGACCCTTGTTATGCAGGCATAAAGTCGCGTGGTCAATGGATATTCTTTCCGTGCGAACGTGCTCTTTTGGTGTTTCTCCCGTTCCACAGGTGTTTCTGCTGCATTGGCTTTATAGGATACCCTTGTTTCGAGAGCGACAGTCCCTTGCCGGCAAGCGCCAGACGCCGCTTTGAGGAACATATCTCGGCGATGTCGTTGTTTTCGTTAGAAGAACGCGCGCAAAGGCGTTTTGTGCATGCCTACGCAACACTTCCATTGTACTGGCCTAGATGGTTCCATGGTCTCAACAATGCCTTCCATGCGGTCATGCGCAATCAGCGCGTTTTGCACTTCGGTTGGTCAGTTGCGCAAGTGATTTGAAACCCAATCGCGTCGCACTTCTAAAACTAGGAAACACCCTGTCGTTGAAAATAGCCTCGAAATGTTCGAAACCGGTTATTGACATAGCAATTTGCGGTAGCATGTCCTTGAGCGCTACCTATCGGTCAAATGCCCTTCTTGTGACAAATATTAGTGCATCGACGGCTGGTGGGTGAGCTAAGGTTACATGCACCAGCACGCTGCACCCTGAAGCGTGCTTATCACAATGGCTCGTGATGGTGGTTGCGACAGAGTGGCTTGAACGCAGCAACAATAGGTAATCTACATAGATTCACTTTCCCTGAGGATTATCGGTTGCGGCCAACAAAGCAGAAAATACGCTTCCTGTTCGGCTTGTGCTATCTGGGCGCGCTCTTGCGAAGTGAAAACGCACGAGCTCGCATGAACATAAATTGAACTTGATTCCTTTTGCAGGCTGGGGGACCCACGGTTGCAAAGGACGCCCGTCTGGAGTATCTGGCATGGCGCGTGTGGAGCATGCAGAAACGGCGCAAGCGTCTGCGTCGCTACGACGACGAAACACCCGCCACAAGCCCCAAGAGCGTCTACGACCAGGGCTCCGTTACGCCGCTCGGCGTGTCCATCGAAACGCGTTCAGGCACGTATATGGACCGTCACTTGAACAAGTCGCCAATGACGCCACTGCAGCAAGAGTCGCGCGATTCGGTATCATCGTCGCCGCAGTGCTCGAATATGCCAGCGTTGCGCGTGAAAGTGGACAAAACCGTGCGCATAAAAGTGGACGACTCATTCCTTGTGAGTCCTTCACCGATGTCCGCACAGGCGACGCCCGCAGCGCATACCCTGTTTGCCGGGCGTGTGGACAAGCTCTATCTGGTCCTCATCAGTATACACGGCCTCATACGTGGAGATAGAATGGAGCTGGGAAAAGATGCAGACACTGGAGGTCAGGTATGAGGCTGTGGCACGCCTTCTGTCATGTTTTGTTTGGTGGTCCTCAGTCTAACAGCCTCAGGGTTGGCGCGGTTACTTCGACCTTGTTGTTGATTCGCCAAGCATGGATTCCTTCAAGCCATAACCTTGCGTTGGTATCGAGTAAAGCAGTGTGACCTTGCAGCTGAAAGTCATGGCCTTTAAATAGCATTTCAGTTTGCTGCATCTTTTCTGGATGGTCATGTACTCATGTAACTTGCCTCCACTAACGCGCGTTTGTAGCAGCCGTTGTACGGTGACCATTCATATCGCAGCTGTTATTGCACACAGCTGCTGTAAGATTCGCAGTTGAATCCTAAGTCAGGGTTGTAAGCCTGTACAACAGGGGTTCATCTGGTACCAATAGCAGGCCCTCATCAGCAGATTATGCAGGTGCTGCTTCAACAATGTGCTGCCAACATATAGTTCCATTCAGCCGTACTGGGAGTATGTCTGGAAACTTGTTTCCCATGTCCGGAATCAACAAGGGTTCTAACAGAAGCAATTGCTTACACAGAGCGTAGCTTGGGAATGATCTTGTGAACTCTCGATATCGTGTGATGCCAAGCATTGTGAGTGCAGGTGAAGTATGTAGTTGAGCTGGCTAAGAACCTGGCTCTGCACCCCATGGTGCACAGAGTCGACCTCCTCACCCGCTTCATTGCGGACCCCAAGGTGGACTTCTCATACAGCGAGGAGGAGGAGGTTCTGGTGAAGGGCGATGGCGAGTTGGGCGGGGCGTACATCAGCCGCATCAAGTGCGGCGATCCTAACGTCTATCTGCCCAAGGAGGAGCTTTGGCCTCATGTGCGAGAGTGCGCACCATTGCTTTCACTGAATTGTAAGAACTGCTTTTTGCCGCACCTGAAAGCTGTACCAGGATGTCCGCTTTCATGACATGCTGGCAGGGTTTGACGTCTATACGCATTCCATGCAAGCGCGTGTCCTTTCTTTGTGGAACTTGTATACCTGAAGGGTAATAAACTGCATTTTCTTGTGATCTCCAGGCAGCTTTCATTACACATTTGTGAGCATGATGTACCACAGCATCGTTTGTGATACATGCGCCACAACATGTGCAGAAGCGAAGCAACCAGCGCTTGCATGACCCTGTGATTTGTGGATGTTAAGGCCTGAAAATGCAAGATGTTTGGGTCAAAAATGGTGGTCGCAATCCATTCTGGTTGCAAAGTCGGCCGTGTTGACTGAGCGTGTGTGTGCAGGTTTGCCGACAACGGCCTGCACTTTGTCAAGTGCATGCTGAGCAAGATGGCGGCGCAAGGCGAGCCCTGCGATCTGTACGCTGTGCACGGTCATTACGCGGACGGCGGTGAGGTGGCAGCGCTCATGTCGCACACGTTGGATGTGGAGATGGTGCTCACGGGGCACTCGCTCGGCCGCAACAAGCTGCACCACCTGCTGGAGAGTGGCACAATGACGCGGAAGCAGATTGAGGACACGTACAAGATCAGCAGGCGCATCGAGGCGGAGGAGTGTTCGTTGGACGCAGCTGTGATTGTGCTGAGCTCTACACAAACCGAGATCGATCTGCAGTGGGGCCTCTACGATGGCTATGATGCCAAGGTTGCAAATGCTGTCCTCTACCGTCGCCGTATTGGGCGCCACATGCCCAACATGGTTGTCATCCCCCCGGGCTTGCAGTTCTCCCAATACAAGGTGTGAGCATTGCTTGACGAGCTCCGCCAACGCTCACTTCAGCCTGACTGTTGATCGCGACCATCCGCCTCTTGTCCCCTGCAACTGCGGCCTGGCAATCTGTGCTGCTATTTGCATGAAGTATTGGAACGATGCCATCAATGTGAATGAGACACTGTGTTGTCGCTAATGGGCAAACTGGGCCGGTAAGGGAAGCAATCTACAGAGCACAGGAGGCTAGTACCCCACGACCGTTATAGTTTCGCCTTGAGCCCCGTCTTGCGAGGCATGTATTGTGCACTCATACGGTATTTTGGTGCTATGTAGCCGCAAATCTGTGCTTCTGGATGTCTCGGAGTGGGAGCTGACAGGGAACTAAAGTTGCAAAGCGTTGGCGAAACTTATTGGTTGTATGGTACAGTGCCCGTAACCATAACTCTCGTTGCGCTTTAAATTCATAACATTTCCAAGCATGTGGCAGCGCTTCTTCGAGGTTCTGAAAGTTTCATGGCTAAGGAATGAAAAGGATGCGCTGAAGCGTTCTGCAGACCTTGCACAGTGCAACAATCCATGTCTGTGAGCACGGCATTGCGGCTTCCCTTCCTGTGAAACAAGCGGTTTCCCACGTGCAGGTCGATCTACCTTCTGACCCAATGCAGCTCTACATTGATTATGCGGAGGCTATGATGGATAAGAGCCTGACGATGTTCTCCAACGTGAACGCCCAGAAGAGTCAGGACCCGACAGGCCCGTCCGACCTATCAGAGCTGGACCTCAGCCCGCGCGCCCCGGCGAAGCCCTCAGGCCCTGGCGGTTTGACACAGGCTTTTGGCCCCTCTGCCCTGGGCAACCGCGTCGGCACCACAGGTGGCTGGATGAAGCGCACTGGGAGCCATGCGTCCCTTGGGGCCCAAGACCGCGAAGGGGGCAGGATTGCGAGGAATGCCAGCCACGTTTCGCTGGGAGCTGCGGAACGCGACGGCGATACTCACTCGCGCGCAGGAGTGTCTGTTGCCGGTAGTGTTGCTGGCGCGGAAGAAACCCCCACCCCTGAGATTTGGGAACGAGTGCGTGCCTTTATCTTTCTCCTCGCAGGGTACTATGTGTTCATGCAGCGCTGAAGCCCTGTGAGGGTATGCAAAAGTACATTTCGTGCCTGGGAGACTGCAGAGGGTAATATTCATGCTGACCGGTGTAGCGAACTGGTAAAGCAGAGAATTCTATAGTTCTATGGGGAAGGATGCTGAAGCGAAGCACAACTACCTCTGTTTTGTGCCAATTGATCTTTGATGCATTTTGACCTGTTGTCGTTGCCCGCAGGTGCATAGGTTCTTGCAGCTGCCCGGCAAGCCAGTCGTGCTGGCAATGAGCCGCCCGGATGCGAAGAAGAACATCGTCACTCTGGTCAAGGCGTTTGGCTCCAACCCCGTCTTGCGCAAGCTCGCCAACCTCGTGCTCATCATGGGCAACCGCGACAACATAGACAGCCTCAACAAGGGGTCCCAGTCCGTTCTGATGGAGGTGTGCTTGCTGATTGCAGTGCCCCTCTGTGGTGACAGTGTTCATGGAACTATCAGCCGCATATGTTGTTATTGCACAGACCAGCCAACAATCGCGCACTTGCAAGAGATGAGGATGACATATCTTTCAACAACACTACGGTATCCACATGGACACTGGCACCTCACGAAATACTTGTGAACCAGTGTTACCATTACCATTTAGAGAAGCTGCGATATCTGCCGAGTAGGTGACGATCTATCCTTTACAGCGCCGCTTCCACGTAGACAATAATTCCCGTCAGATGGGCAGATGTGACATGGCGCCAGGCCTGTCGTCGAGTTTCACATGGTGTTTTTAGCCAACCCTGTGTTGAATGGCTGCCCCTGATTCGCAGCATACCTTGATGCTTGTCACCAAATCGACGACACGATTTTAGCGGTTTGCCTTGGAGACTCAAATATCCAAGCTCGGCAGTCCAGCCACTACAGCATCCGCAGACATGATGTCAATTTCTCTCCGACATTCGGTTACGCAATGTGCCTGAGTTTTGCAGGTCCTCAAGCTTATCGACGTACACGACTTGTACGGCAGCGTGGCCTATCCCAAGGCGCACACCCAGAACGACATAAGCGACATCTACCAGCTGGTGACAAGCACACGCGGAGTGTTCACTAACATCGCTCTGCAGGAGCCCTTTGGCCTCACGCTCATTGAGGCTGCCGTCCACGGCGCCCCCATCGTCGCCACCAAGCACGGCGGTCCCGTGGATATCATCCGCACCCTCAAGGTAGCGCCCGCCCGATGCCTGTGTTCTGGTCACCGCTAGCCCCTGGCTTGTGTTGTGTGGCCTGAAGAAAGATTACTGCAAGATGCTGATGGCAATGGTGCCTTTTTGTACACCACATGCGCCCCATTTTGACGTTGGCGACTATGGCTACTGCTCAGGAACTGAAGACAGGTAATCGTGTGGCTTATTTGTTGGCGTTATATGGTATGGTGCAAGGGAAAGTCGTGGTCACTGTTTCTGGACAATTCGCCAGCATCAATCCACCCAATCTGGGTCGCATGCACGACGTTGATTAGCCCACAGACTGTTGATACATTGGCAAGTACAGCATAGAATCAACCAGCACAGGCCAGTAAGCAGCTGACCGCATCTGAACATGCAGAATGGGAAGCTTGTTGAGCCAACAAACGTGGAGGAGGTGAGCAAGGCGATCCTTGATCTGCTGACAGATTCCACGATGTGGGAGAACTGCTCCAAGAATGGCGTTCAGAACATCCTCGCTTACTCGTGGCCTTCGCACTGCATCAAGTACCTGGAGTTCATCGAGAAAGCGAAGAACCGGCTCTCCCGACGCACCAAGGAGCACAGGCACAGCTGGGATGGCAACGAGCTGCCACTTGCAAAGGATCGCGAAAGCGTTGCAAACAGCCCCACCGGCCAGTCTGGCCGACTCCTCGCTCAGAGCATCCTGCAGGTGCTTTACTTAAGTCTTCCCCTGGCAAATAAATCATGTCGTCTTTCGCCACGATGTTACAGCAATAAGAGCCCTCTAGTGTGACCACCATCACACGATGATTAACCATTGACCAACATGCTACATGTCATTGTAGCTGTATCCGAACAAGAGTTGAACGATATGGCAGGCATACATGAATTGGGGTGGGAATTTGTTGTTGAGCTGGTCCGGACACACAGAACGCTATTGCAGGAACGTTCCCCGTTTCCGACCGATCGAGAAACTGCGGGATAAACTCTGGAGTCTTACTCTACATTCAAGAGTCGAACGATATGGCATGCACGCATGGCCACCATACCTGCATGCACACCAGAAGTTGCATTTAACTTGCAGTCAGGTGAAAAGATGAGTTACTGCAGGGAGATCATAACCACCATGCGTCCCTTGAGCCAAACACGCTGGATAGGATTTCGTGCCCAGTCAACGTGATGCCGTACGCTGTGGACCAGCCGATACTCTCCACCGCCACCAGCGGTGTGAACGACGACCTCATCACGGCTGCCACGCGTGCGGTGGAGTCTCTCGCCTCCGCTGCAGTCCAGCTGTCGTCCCGTGACAGCATTGCGTTTGCGATGCTCGACAACTCTGGCGATGTCGGGCACTTGGTTCAGGTGCTGTCGGCTGCCTCTGAGAAGAAGGGTACGCTGCCAGTTAGCGCTGTTTGCTGGATGCCCATTTGTTGCATTGGCGCCTCAGCATCAACACGCGCGAGTTGGAGGAAATCTGCTGTTAATGTACTAGCAGTGTGCTTCAGTATTGTACATCTGTGAATTGAACAGATGAATTGGACAGATGAATTGTGAGTTGTTATCTCTGCTAAAGCAACCTGAGCAACCGGTACTGCGCTGTGGCAACTTGCAGGCAAAAGGTATATAATGTAGAAGCTATGTGGAGATTTCACATTGGCATGTCTGCAACATCTCCACAATATTTTGATGCCATCCTTTCCCGACGCTTGACTTTTTCAGGACCGTTCGCTGGCAGGAGGTGCCTTGACGACAAATGATGTTGAACACAGGCATGCGAATGGTAAAAGCTGCGCATGGCTTGTTGAACCAGGTGGTCCTGCTGTATGAGCAGATCGAGCCATGTGGGGAGAGGAAATTTTAGTGATCTTGGATTCTGAGTACTGTAGCCTAGATTATCAGAAGAATGATGTTAAATGTTACGCAACGCAGTGTTCGGGGTACTTTGACTATCTAGTTGTTAGAGCTGATATGAAGAAGACTCCAAACGCAACGCTGATGAAAGGGATCAATTGTTGTGAAGACTATGGTATGTAGAGTGTGGTGGGCATCATATGCTTGTCAACACTCCAGCAAGGGAGTTTTTGCGAGTAGTTGTGATGCACATCTGCAGGAGACACAGTCGGGCTGGGAGTGTTGACTGTGTTGACGTTCCAAGAGGTCCTGGACCTCTTCTCGTCCCACAACTTCGATCCAAAGCAGCTGGACTTCGTGGTGTGCAATGCGGGAGCGTACATCATGTGCAGCACCAGCAACGGTGAGTGGGTTGGCGACGAGGCGTGGGACCACAAGGTGACTGCGCATTGGGACAAGCAGCTGGTGCTGCGCACGCTGACTCGCATGACGATGGGCAGGTCGCGTGCGGAGGACGAAGAGGTTTGTTTTGCCCGCTCCTGTGTGTTATATTATTTTCCTACAGGCAGTGTTAGATTGTGTGGGATCGGCATCCTAGATTGCTTTGTGCTGCAACGTGCCACGCTGGACGCAGCTCGGCATTGCGCTGTCAAGAGCTGTGATCTTCGATTTCTCTTGGGCGTGTCATTAGGGTGTGTTAGGGTGTTTGCCCGCCACCAGGTGATAGAACTGCAGGAAAAGCCTGAAACAAACCAAGTTGGAATTCACGCAGGCGTCCAAGATGTTGTTCTGATTTTAAGGTTCATGTCAAGAAACCCGAAAAATGGCCATATTACAAATACTCACATCTACTGCAAGACTTCATGTCTGTCCACCACCATGGCTTCATCGCACAGACAAAAATTATTTTCATGCTGAAGCATTGGTTTCACGGAATTTGATGACGATTTGGAACCGGGCTGAGTGTTCGAAGTAGTGTGTTCAAACAGTGCTCTCAGCACCAAATGCATTGAAAGAATGCTCTACACCATGGGATTCCTGCATGAATTTTTTACTCTGATTATATCTGTCGTTTTGCGAGCGTAAGCAGCCGCTTATGGTCAATTGTTATGCTAGGCCGGTTGTCCTGTGTGGTGACATGCTACGGGAAGAAAGCCACGCACAGCAGAACGTGCAGCAGGGGAAAAGGCGTATCACACATGATCATACATTTTTATACGAACATATTCTGTGTGTAGCGCTGCTGACTGGTCGCCTTTACAGATGCCAGCCGGATGTGGCAGTGACATAGGGTGTGGCCAAGCAACAACCACTCCACATAAGACTGACGCAAACAGACCACAAAAATCATTTCTAGGTACAGAATTCTATCGGTTGCACGTGGTTGTGGTCATTGCGGTTGCTTTGTTACAGAAATGTGTGGTTGGAACGTTCATTTTCGCAAGACACACAATTCAGAGTTTGAACGGGCAAGATTATGTGAAAGATATGTTTTTATGATGATGTACTGCTTTGCAAGCTCAAGTGTGACCTTGTGCGGTTCGCGGTCGTGTAAATACTGTGATGCAGCCCAAAGCGCAACTCGTGGCTTGAAGAGCAGGATTTGCTATTTTCCAGGGACTCGCGCCTGAAATCGACGTAAGGTAAAGCTGTGCTCTGTTAAAAGACGGTGTTAATCGGGGCTTGTTTCATAGATTAATGCTTTCCTGAGTCTGCGGATTTCTTGGCGGACATGAACCTTAAAGTTTAGGGATTGCCGTGAATACTTGGATGCTGTAGTGTACGGTCGCGGTACATATACCTTAACCGTTGGAACATGATAAGTAACCAAATGATCATTTGAATGTTTAGTGCATGTACCAAGTGCTGCTGGCAGTTTACAGGTGGAACGAGTTGGGCTGTAGTTAGCACACATCATCGTGCTACTCTCAAAGAGATGGAAGGCTTGCTCGCCACATGTGCTCAAGGCACAAGACAGTGACAAAAACAAATCTTTATAAAGTTCTTGTTGTGGCACTGCTAACGATTGAGAAGTCGATGGCGTGCAGGGCAGTGTGATGAAGGTGCTGCAAAGGGCTGGGGCGACAGAGGCTGATGACGGGAATGGCCCCATGCACTGCCTGCTGCACTTGAGCGCGGACGAGAAGACTGCCATAGCTGCGATCGATAACGCCACCCTCATGCACCGCGTTCGCAAGCGCGTGCGCAATGTCGGCATCCGCTGCAATCTCACCCTGCAGGTGTGCTTTCTCCCTGCACTCCTGACCCTTTGCCTGCTATAAACATTGTGGTGCTGCCTACGTGCCGCAGGCACAGCAACACTTGTGCTGTACACATTTACAGCGAAACTCATCGAGTTCATGTTCAACAGCAGTCACAGCAAAACCTTGATGGGGGGGTTTTGGCGCATTCATTGGGCATGCCGCGATGGATGATGTTTCGGGGCAAACGACTCCAACTTGACACGTCAACATCAAGCTATTCCCTGTAATGGATGGGTATGTGGTCTTTTTGCTCGCCAGCAAAGCCAAGCGAGTCATTTTCTATATTCTGCTGCAGTTGGTGCCTCGAAGCGGAGACCATGCAATCAGCATCCTGCACGCTACACCCCTGCGGGCCTCTCGAGCGATGGCTGTGCGTCACCTCCTGGTGGCTCACGGCCTCAGCATGGCGGATTCCATTTTCCTCTGCACCCCTGCTACGATGACCACTGGTACCTCAGGAGTCATCCTGGGTGCGCTGTGCTCTGACATGGAAGCTCTCATCCAGGTGCGATAATGTTTCCTTTCTGCTTGCTGAGCGGTTGATGCTGTAGCTCCTGCCCAACAGTGCACGGCTCAAGTGCCTGGTCTTAAAGTCAGAACCTGGAAGTCTACAGTTTTGGACGCTCATCCAATTACCGTGTGGCCATACCACAGCACACTGCCTGCCCATACCCCTATCCATCTTGGCACATGGTCTGCCTAATTGCTCAACTGCTTCTGACAAATATATATTCAAGTCAGATGTGACTGTGTAGCTTCAATTCTGAGGGCTTCGAAGACATGATAGCATTTCTGGGTTGTTGGCCTCTTAAGGGTGAGGCAGTCCCAGAGTTGCCAAGAACATACTCACCTACTTGTGGAAGGTGGTGTGCCGTTGCACTAATGACCACAATCACCAATCGTTGCAGATCAGGGTCTTGGCACACAGGGTGGAGTTTTATTAGCTATACTTGGTTGACGTCACTGAGCTGACGGGTGATCCTGACGTCACCATCACACTTTTCTCACACTAACGTCGCGCCCATTCTGAAGCCCACACACAACGGAATCGAATGCGACCGGTCTCATTGGAACCAGTGCTCAAAATAAGCCATAGCTCTGTTGGGAGTGTTTGACCTAGTTGTGCATACTTTGGCAGATATATTTTTCGCGGATTTCACATCGCCCGTACAGGGTCAAGACGTTGAGCAAATGTGCTGAAAAAGCGCGAAACGAGTAAGTAAAGGCAGTGCCTTCACCATATGCCCCGGGCCGAGACGCGTCTGTACATATTTTTAAAATTACAATCGGATAAGTATTGAGGAAGTTGTGGTTAGGGGAGTGCCGGAGATAGTCATGACTTTGGCCATAGGGTACTGTGCCTTAATCAGCTCGGATGGAGGCGAATGAGGGCTCTATGGACAGGTCTCAAGGCGTACTACAACGTTTAGAACGGCGGGATTTTGGGAAAATGAGTTTCCAGACCACAGGTGTAGCTGTAAGATGGGCTACACAACAGCAGGTTTTCGCGCGAAACATGGGGTGACTTCATATGGGCCCTACTACCCGTGGCACACGCTACAGGCCATGTACTTTTGGGAGTGATGTCAGAACTTACATTCTCATATTCCCACGCTGCGAGCATGTGAAATTCTTTCATCTGTGCACGTGGGGGCTTGATTGTGTGGCACGGCGACTACGCGCATGTACAGGCCAGCAATCATAGGACTGTATCTCCGGCCTCAGAGCGCACCAGAGTAGGAGACCGCCGCAAAAACATAGCAATTACACTTGTGTATGCTGTCAGGAGGGAGGGGGGGAGCCCCTCGCCCGGTCAAGGGTGGGGGGGGGGCCGAGGGGGCAGCCACCTTGGCACCCCCGAAAATATTCGACTGCTGGGGGTATATGCGGGGTTTGGTGCTATGTAATGTGCATGAAATCGCAGGATTTGACATGTTTGAGCCGTCCACCATGTCAAGGGGCGTCTGGGCTGTCGATTGAGCCATTGCAAGGTGGGTGGTGCAAGTCAGCATGTCGTAAATGTTGCCAATTTTCTGTGTATAGCTAATAAAACTCCACCCTGCATGGTCTGCCTAATTGCTCAACTGCTTCTGACAAATATATATTCAAGTCAGATGTGACTGTGTAGCTTCAATTCTGAGGGCTTCGAAGACATGATAGCATTTCTGGGTTGTTGACCTCTTAAGGGTGAGGCAGTCCCAGAGTTGCCAAGAACACACTCACCTACTTGTGGAAGGTGGTGTGCCGTTGCACTAATGACCACAATCACCAATCGTTGCAGATCAGGGTCGTGCAAGGATCAGGGTGTATCTCATGCTGCACGAAGTGTGTCGGATCTGATACGCCTCCTGCATGAACCGTGCGCTGGGCTGCTGATACTCAGCACCTCGA